>NC_140222.1:22763058-22875558 GCF_951802725.1 Rutilus rutilus | reverse complement strand
GACCTGGTCAATGACCTGAAGAGAGCTGGGACCACAGTCTCAAAGAAAACCATTAGTTACACACTACGCCGTCATGGATTAAAATGCTGCAGCGCACGCAAGGTCCCCCTGCTCAAGCCAGCGCATGTCCAGGCCCGTCTGAAGTTTGCCAATGACCATCTGGATGATCCAGAGGAGGAATGGGAGAAGGTCATGTGGTCTGATGAGACAAAAATAGAGCTTTTTTGTCTAAACTCCACTTGCTGTGTTTGGAGTAAGAAGAAGGATGAGTACAACCCCAAGAACACCATCCCAACCGTGAAGCTTGGAGGTGGAAACATCATTCTTTGGGGATGCTTTTTCTGCAAAGGGGACAGGGCGACTGCACCGTATTGAGGGGAGGATGGATGGGGCCATGTATCGCGAGATCTTGGCCAACAACCTCCTTCCCTCAGTAAGAGCATTGAAGATGGGTTGTGGCTGGGTCTTCCAGCATGACAATGACCCCAAGCACACAGCCAGGATAACCAAGGAGTGGCTCTGTAAGAAGCATATCAAGGTTCTGGAGTGGCCTAGCCAGTCTCCAGACCAGAACCCAATAGAAAATCTTTGGAGGGAGCTGAAAGTCCGTATTGCCCAGCAACAGCCCCGAAACCTGAAGGATCTGGAGAAGGTCTGTATGAAGGAGTGGGCCAAAATCCCTGTTGCAGTGTGTGCAAACCTGGTCAAGAACTACAGGAAACGTATGATCTCTGTAATTGCAAACAAAGGTTTCTATACCAAGTATTAAGTTCTGCTTTTCTGATGTATCAAATACTTATGTCATGCAATAAAATGCAAATGAATTACTTAAAAATCATACAATGTGATTTTCTGGATTTTTGTTTTCGATTCCGTCACTCACAGTTGAAGTGTACCTATGATAAAAATTACAGACTTCTACATGCTTTGTAAGTGGGAAAACCTGCAAAATCGGCACTGTATCAAATACTTGTTATCTGTCTTTCTGTTGTATCGACAGTATCTATCTATCTATCTGTCTTTCTGTTGTATCGACAGTATCTATCTATCTATCTATCTATCTATCTATCTATCTATCTATCTATCTATCTATCTATCTATCTGTCTTTCTGTTGTATCGACAGTGTCTATCCTATCTATCTGTCTGTCTGTCTGTCTGTCTGTCTCTGTTGTATCAACAGTATCTATCTATCTATCTATCTATCTATCTATCTATCTATCTGTCTGTCTGTCTGTCTGTCTTTCTGTCTATAGTATCTATCTGTCTTTGTTTTATCGACAGTGTCTATCCTATCTATCTATCTATCTATCTATCTATACATTTGTCACCTCATTATTACTGTCAAGTTATACATTGTGAAGCTTATAAAAGAGCCCAGGGTTGAATAATGGTTGTGTGTCTTTCACATACTCTGTTTCCTTCATTCACTGCTTGACTTCCTGTCAGTCTGATGTCCAAACCCTGGCAGCACCTCTCGGGTAGTGCAGTGTTTGTGTGAAAGGAGACGGAGAGGATCTGCATTTGTTTTAGGGGCAGGCAGAGCAGGACTCGGTGTGTGTGCGCGCAGGAGATTTATGGTGCCGGTACGCTGTGTTTCCATCTTCCACTGCTGCTGTCACTGTAGCGCTATAATTGGGCAGGTCACATGACCCAAGGAGTCGTTCTGCAACTTCAGGGAATTGTGTCTCCTTCCTCTCGCTCCCTCTACCCCTCACTTTCTCTCGTTCACACTTCATATTTCTTTATTTTCTGTTTTTCTTGCTGCTTTTTGCCAAACACGGGGAAAGTAGGACAGTTTACGATATCATTAATTGTGCTGCCCTTTATAGATTCTCTCTCTCTCTCTCTCTCTCTCTCTCTCTTTCTCACAGGAAGCGAGTGCTAGTTTTGAGCAGTGGGAGAAACTGATGAGCTCTGAGAGTGAGAATCAGTTTGTGGAGGTGATGAGTCTCATCACACACATGTATAAGCAGACCGCCGTTGCCAAGGTAAAGCGTTTGCAATATCCACAAGATGTTTATTTCTCATTCCACGTCGCCCTAATTGTCTAAAATGGTTGTTGATTTTGATGCTGTAGGAATTTCTGTGCATTTTTTTTGCATTTTTACAGGGTTGTATAAGAGTATTTTGTTCCTTTTGAGTGTTCAAAACACTCCTTTAAGTGTGGGATAGATGAACCGTATCATTTTTGTTTTAAATGTCTGACTCTCATAAAACCTGTAATGAACACATCTGAGCTTCACCCCAAAATGAGAAGGGGAAAAATAAGGAATATTTTTTTTTTACATGCAGATAGTACAGATTTTTTTAACAATAACAATTAAACACATTTCTCTCCAATTCTCATTACTATGGCTAGGGTCTCTCCTTCAATATAAGATTATGAAATGTATCATCCATCAGCCAAAAATCATAAGTCTAATCACCTAAAAAGTAACATCACTCCTCTCCTCAACAAACCTTCCTCTAAAACAAAACACTAATGCACTAGATCTACATCGGATCTGTTATTCAGTGTCTGTGTAGATGGAAAAGGACGTCAGCCCTCATTTCAGCTTCAGCTCTTTTTCTGAATGCCATCAGAATAACGGCCATCTGCAGTGAGTTTCCCTCTCTCTCGTTCCCTCTAACGATGAGGGACAGCGTGATATCGCCGCTAACGACCACCATGGCAACCGGCCCTTCTGTTCTCCACATCAAACACCGCGGCATTGCCATGGGAACGAGCTCCAGGGGGGCCGGTCCAGCGCTGAGCCGACCTTAATGCTGACCTTTTTGATTGCCCGACATCTTTTCCTGCAGATCTCGCTGTTTCCGAGACTTAACAAGGTGTTTTTATGAGCTCCAGGCGAGACCTGCAGTAACTTTTTGTGATTTTTGCATCACTCGGATGAACTTTAACGTCACAGGAAAGTGACTTCGCACAGTTTTGTCATGAAAAGCAGGCTCTACCAACACGTTTGCTTTCCACCAGGAGTTTTGGACGTTCTTTCTTCTCAAACTACAACCACTTTATATCGTCCTCCTGAGCACAGCGTGTGTCTTGAATGAAGCTTTCCACCGTGTGTGTGTGTGTGTGCATCAAACCAGCCCGCGTGTGAAAGCAGTGTGCGTCCCCGACGTGCCACCGTGTGTGTTTTTTTTTTTAATTTGTCAAACCCGTGTGTTCTGGTCCCTGCTGCTCTTGTCCTCCTCGCTCTTTCATTTATTGTTTGCCGCTGAGATGATATCCTCTCGCTCTCTCAGGGCAGAAATGTGCGGCGTCAGGAATGGTGTCACTTTTTGAAATCGCTGTTTTTGCCAAGTGAAAATGAGTGAGCCGGAGCCACCACACGCACACGCACACTTGAGGCTGTAAAAAAAAAAAAGCCTTTGCGCTCCTTCACAGACAGTTTTGGGCGCCAATTAGGCGATATTAAAAAGGCAAAACTCTCCAGTAATGAGAAATTGGAGCGCAGCTTTGAAACTCAGGAAAAGAGGACTGGCTTGCGGCAAATGACTCGATACGCTGTTCATTTAACAACTACGCTAGGCATAACGGGCATTAGCTCGAGTTCATCTCAAAGTTTAGGGATTTGAGAGGATTTTTTTGGAGAGAGAAAAGCAGGTATCGGAGGATAAAAGGAGATTTGAGATTAAACTGGTAAAACAGAACCTCTTTAAATGTCGTAAATCACAGATAGCATGTTTTATTTATGAAACATGGCAACTACAATAATGTGAAAGACACCAATGTCTTATTGACTAATTAAATTATTGACTAGATTTTTACAAAAGCTGCTAGGAAGGTTGCCAGGGCATTGCTAGGAAGGTTTTTTTTTTACACACACACACACACAAAAGGACACATTCATAATTTTATAAAAGATTTCTATTTTAAGTAAATGCTCTTCTATCGACTCTAATTCTTTAACTTTCTGTTTATCAAAGAATAAAATTAATCATGGTTTCCACAAAGATATTGAACAGCACAACTGTTTTCAGAATTGATAATAAAAATAAACATTTCTTGAGCTGCAAATCAGCATTTTTATAATGATTCCTGAAGGATCATGTGATGCTGATGACTGGAGTAATGTTGCTGAAAATTCACAGGGAAATCACAGGAAGAAATTACCTTTCAAAATAAGTTATAATAGAAAACGGTTATTTTAAATAGTAATAGTATTTCACAATATTACCCTTTTTACTGTATTTTTGGTCAAATAAATGTAGATTTGGTGAGCAGAAGAGCAGGAAAAAAAAATCATACCGACCCCAAACATTTGAACGGTCGTGTATATAAAATAAATTTTGTGACATATTAGTTGGAATTCCTAAATTGCATTTCCTGGCTGGATCACGATGTGTTTTACTTCTTTATTTTTCTCTTTCTTTCCGTCTCTCTCAGGCCGGAGCAGTGAAGGACTATATAAAGATGATGCTGGAGACCGAACAGCTGAAGTTTCTGGTCTTTGCTCATCATCTCAGCATGCTGCAGGCGTGTACTGAGGCTGTCATCGAGGCCAAGGTAGGTGTTTGTGTGTGTGTGTGTGTGTGTGTGTGTGTGTGTGTGCGCGAGCTGAGACTCAAAAGTATGTCAGCACCTCAACACAGTTCATTAAATCAGCCAGCAGCAAAGCCTGTCACACCACCGTCCCAACACACACACACTGACCCATTCAGAGAGAGAAAGAGAGGTGTGTATTTGTGTGTGTGTGAGCTGAATGAGAGAAAAAGTGTTTTTGAAAAAAAAAAAAAAAAAAAACACAGAATGAAAGGGCTTGACAGGACTAAAGGAGGTGAAGGAGAGCGTGTTGATTCCCTGGGTAGAGTTCATTCTTTGCTTTAACATATTCCCTCAGTAGGGCACTGGTTCATTCTTACAGCATAAGAATGGGTCAGAGTCTTGCTGTCAATCAGGTGAGTTTGTGTGAACAACTACTTTAGTTATATTTCAAAAAAAATGTCATGCAAAAACGTCAATTCTGTCATCATTTACTCGCGCCTGTTGTTCTAAAGCTAAATCACCTTCTATATTCTGATGAACAATATTAGAGAAATTCTGAATATTGTGCTATTGGAAACATTCATAAAAGTTTAATAAAAATCGTCTATTCGGCTTGTGCGCTATATTTCAAGTCTTAGGAAATCATTTTGACGTCCATCCTTCCAGTCGCTTTCATTAGAGTTCTTGGAGTAAGGATGTTTGATTCATGAATTAAACACTAATTTTGTGTTGGAGTCAGTGAGTTGAATTTGAGAACCTGATTAGATAGACTTGTAAATGAATCGTACTGAATCAAACAAATCAGTATTTTTTGTTTTGTTAAAAAGTGAGTTGAGTTCGAGAACCCAGATCAGTCCGGTTGGAAATGAATCATTCAGACTTGTTTTGTGAACTGGATCAAGTGATTCAGTAATATTTCCATTAAAATTGAGTTGAGTTCGAGAACCTGATTAGTCTGATTTGTAAATCAAACATTAAGAGTGTTTTGGGTTTTTTTTTCAACTAGAGGTAAAAAGTGATTTCAAATACTTGAAAATTCATGGAAATGAATTAAATTGATAAGGTTATGGAAACAGTATGGAAATAAAACCTATGGTTTATTGAAATTTCTATAGTTTTGCGCTATTATTTGGCTTAGATCTTTAGATTGAATCAGTTGGTCCAGTTCACAAAACGGTCTGAATGCTTCATTTACAAATCAGATTGATGAAGTACTCAAATTCTGATCCAGAATATTGATCCAGGTCTGACAAAACCATCATAAACTTTGGTTTGAACTAACAGACATTTCATCAGTGCTGTTGATTCATCTTTTACCACTATCTGTTCTTTTTGTCCCTGTTCACACAGCGGCACGCTAAAAACACTTTGCACCCTAAAGAGCGCCGACTGGTTGCCGACACGGTGACTTCACAGATATCTCACTGTTTTAATGAGAGCTTGTTTTGTCAATTTCCTCTTCTTTTAGACCCCCAGCCCCCCTCTCTTTTCCTCCATCTCTCTCACTTTCTTGTTTCGCTGCTCTCTGACCAGACGTTTGATCCCAGACACTGTGAAGATTTTCTTCCTTTTTTTTAGTCATCATGCCGTTAATTGGTGCTTATGAATCTTATGGGGAAGAGGGGGGCCTCGCACCAGCAGGTGTGATTCGCATTCGAACGGGGCAGCTTATGCGCTCCCTGCGTTCTCACACCTGTCACGCTCCTTGCAATCCGAGCGAGAGATGGGAAGAAATGTTAGGCAGGAAGCTAAAATTAACACGGGTGAGAAAAGTTCTGAAGTTCTGCCAGGCGGAGAGAGAAAAAGGTGTTGTACACCGCTTCACCTGTGTTTTACAGCTGTCAGATGATGGTAGGAAGATGATAATGCCCAAAATGTACTTGAAACGCACTAAAAAGTTGCCAACTCTGGATGTCTTTGCTGATAAGTTTTGACTTGAGTGCGCTAATGCTCTCTGAACAACCACAGATCTGCAAAACTCAGTCTTTATGGCACTGATTGATAGTTATGAAGGGTTTTCATACTCCTTACAATGCTTTGAGTTGGAAGGCATTTAGATTTTTCCTTCATTAAATAGCTTTTACACATAAAAATTGAAAATCAAAATTGACTTTAGACTCTCTATTTTCCGCATTTTTTTCCAGGCTAGTTATATCCGCATCGATGGCAGCGTTCCTTCTGCCGAGAGGATTCAACTGGTGCATCGTTTTCAAAACGATCCAGGCACGCGTGTGGCCATACTGAGTATACAGGCAGCTGGACAGGTACTGAGGACTCAACCTTATAAACAATGTTGTAACACCTCAACTTCATGAACATTGTACTGTTGTTTGTAAATCGTCACACAACCTTGTAATCGCACTGTTCCTCTTTATATTTCACACGAATTCGTAACACCTCAACCTCATAGACATTGTATTTTTGAAATGCTTCACACAACCTTGTAAAATCTCCACTTCATAAACATTGTAACATTCCTCTATTCAGAAAGTCTCACAACCTTGTAATGCTCAACTTCGTAATCATTGTATGTTTGTAATGCTTCACACAACTTTGTAAAATCTCCACCTCGTAAACATTGTAACATTCCTCTATACAGTATTTCATACAACCTTGTAACACTCCACCTTGTAATCATTGTAAGTACGTTTGAAATGCTTCACACAGCCTTGTAACATCTCCACCTCATAAACATTGTAAAGTTCCTCTATTCAGTAAGTCTCACAAACTTGTAATGCTCAACCTCGCAATCATTGTATGTTTGAAATGCTTCTCACGACACAACCTTGTAACATCTCCACCTCGTAAACATTGTAACATTCATCTATACATTATTTCATACAACCTTGTAACACTCAACCTTGTTATCATTGTAAGTACGTTTGACATGCTTCACACAGCCTTGTAACATCTCCACCTCGTAAACATTGTAACATAATAGTACTACTAGTATAATAATAATACTTAGCAGTACGTCACAACATCACAACACTCAACCTTGTAATCATTTTAACATTCGTCTATAGAGTACATCACACAACCACGTAACACTCAAACTTGAAAACATTGTTTTGTAATTTTTTTAAACTTAAAACAACCTTGTCAACCTAGTCTTTTATTATTTACACTTCACTCAACCTTGTAACACCCCAACTTCGGACAAATTGTAATGCCCCCCTTTATACGTTACAAAGTCTTGTAACATTCAACATTTTGCATACATTGCGCGATTCTTCTTTACAGTCAATGCAAACTTGTAACGCCTTAACAGTGTAAACGCTGTAATGTTCCCGTTTGTACATCACACAGCCTCAGCCTGTATATGTCACACAGTAACATTCAACATTGTATACTTTTTACTGTTCTTTATACTTAACGCAAAAAGTAACACCTTAACGCCTTAAACATTGTAATGTTCCCATTTATGTCACATCCTCCTAACACCCTGACATCGTGAACACTGTACTTTGTACTTCACACAGCCTCAATACACCGTAACTTCGTAAACATCTAACTGTTCATTTATACTTCACACTGATGTTCATAACATTTCACGCAACTTCGTAAAACCTCATAAACGTCCGTAATGTTTCACACAACCTCGTAACACCTCAATCTCATAACCATTGCACTGTTCTTCTTTATTCTTCACGCAACCTCATAATACTCTAAAGCGTGTCAAACTTAATAACTTAATATTTTTGGATGACATGCAAATATTGCTGTAATACTGTATGATGTATCCACTTGCGCTCAGGGTTTGACATTTACGGCAGCGTCTCACGTGGTCTTTGCCGAACTCTACTGGAACCCAGGACAGATCAAACAAGCAGAGGACAGAGCACATCGTATAGGACAGACCGCGACCGTACACATCCACTACCTCATCGCCAAAGGAACCTTTGACACGGTCATGTGGTCCATGCTCAACAGAAAGGTAGATCGCAGGTCTCTAAGCTTCAGTTAAAGGAACCGTATGTAAGAAATGTATTTCAATTAATCATAAAATGGCCCTGATATGTCACTAGACATTAAGAAATCATGTTCATTTCAAATACTTATATCACTGACAACAATAGTCCGGCCAGGATATTGTCATTTAAAAGTGCAGCCCTCAACTGATGTTGATGTTGATGTTGATGTTGTGTTTTGGCCTGATGCCCCACCCTCCACCTAGCTACCAATCACGAAGTCAGTAGTGTTTCGGCATCCGGGTTGCCAGCTCTGCTCTAGTTACCACAGCTGCAGCTACAAACGTGTCGGATAAAAAATGTCTAACGTTACGAAACCTAAAAGACCTCGTTATGAATCCGAAATACGTCATGACAAAGTACGAAATAAAACAAGGATTTGTATTGGAGACTCGTCACTTGCCATCGAAAGCTCCTTGTAGCAGCCTACACGTTCCTGCTGGATCCTGCAGCCTAGCTGGCAACCTCGAGTCAGGGGGGAGGGGGAGGGGATACTCCGCTCTACAGTAATTTGAAAGCGATTGCAGTACCAGTTTTGGCCACAATCTTACATACGGTTCCTTTAAGGAAAAATGTTTTTGTGAACATTACTTTAAATGTACACTTTTAAATTGGTGGAAACTTAGTTTCTAGACTTGCCAAATTGCTCTTAAAGTAATCAATATATAATGTCTAAGGACTAAATAAAGAGGAAACACAATATCTACTGTAAGCTTTGGAGTGTAAAATAAGGGCTTGTTTGGGAAAATTTGCTTTCATTTGCTGAGATTCTTACAAATGATATTGGACAGGAAACGGTTACGGGCAGCGCTCTGAATGGAAAGAAAGAATATTTGAAGGCTGAGGTGGGAGACCAAGAGAAATGGGACTTTCTGAACTTCGCTCAGGCATGGACGCCAAGCGAGACCGTGAAGGGTGATTCTGAGGACGACAAAGACGGAATTTTCTTTTCTCACGTACGTAAAAATTGTCATCGCCACAAATTAAACGTAAAAAGTGACTAGGGTTGTCATGATACCATTAACACAGCAAATAAGAATATGCTTTATGCAAAAATGTAAATATATACATGAAAATTAACATTCATTGTTTTCATTATCGTTGACTGAATTGACATTGTTAGTGCCAGAACTGGTACTTTTGACATCCCTATACATGACTAGGCTTCCAATCGTTGAAACCTGAACCTCACAAAGTGCTTTTCTTTCAGAAGTGTCTGTGGTTTCGTCACTTTGCTGTCATGAGATGAAGTTTCACTTTGTGTGTCACAAAAAGTGCTCTTTTTTTTTTTTTTTTTCTTCCCATCCGCCACAGTTTGAAAGGGACAAGCAGCACGACATCCGATCATTCTTTTCCCCCTCTGCGAACAAAGAAAAGAAGAGGAAACGAACTGGGGATTCAGCCTCCGACGGATCTCCCCTTCCCCAATTACCAAAGGGGGCGGAGCCTATCCGGACACCGGAGATCCAGAGCTCTGATTTGAAGGCCGACCAGGGGGAGGATTTTTCCCCAAAGGTGAAGCGCTTTAGGCAGGTTAGCCCCTTGTCGCGACGCGGGGGTAAGAGCAGCCCCTTGTGCGCCCCCCGCAGGCTCTCGGCGGGACTGCAGGCTCCGCTCCACAATCAGAAGTGGAACTGTTCGGCATGTACGTTCTCTAACAGCGGGCTGCTGCTACGCTGTGAGATGTGTGAAAGTCCACGAAATGTGCAGAAAGGTGATATCTACACACATACCATGTCCATATGTGTTTACATTAGTCAGTTTTATCTTACAGTATGTGCTTAACTCATTCGTGCTACTAACGTGGATAAAGCCTCAAATCTTGTGGCTTGTTGAGGAAAGTTGTGTTGTTAAAGTTCAACTATTTTAAGAGTTTAATTGTCTTAGATTTGCGTTTAGCTTTTGTTTTAGTGACAGCAGCACTCAAATCCTAAAACCTTGTTTATTTCTAGGTTTAAATTAGATTTTGAACCCCAGATTTTCAGTTTAGTCTCAGACTTTTGGACCCCTTTCGTATTTGATCGGCTTTATAAAGGCACGGCAGATCCAAGGCCCTGATCCTTAGTAAAGCAATGTCGAAACCTTCCTTCCTCTCTGTCGCAGAAGTTCCAAGAGAATCCAAATATGAAAGAACAACAGGCAGAAATGTCTTGAAGACTAAAAAGGAGGTGTGCACAGTGAACGACAGAAATAGATCAGATTGAAAATTACTCATTATCACGGCCAAGGCGAGGCGGAATGGATTTTGGCACCTGTCAAATCAAGAATGCCGCTTTCGTTCAGCGTCACCACTGGAAAAGTTTGTGAAATCTTCGTAAGCTTTGTTTTCGCCATCAACTCCAATGCCATCGATCAGATCGTCAGCCTGTCCTCTGACAACAGCCTGGTGATGCAAAATCAAACAGAGATATAAGCACATACCAGGCCAGCTGCTGCTGTCTTATTGCACACGTACATCTCTGTGTGTGTTTGAAAGCCAAAATCTGGACACGCGTTCACTTAAAACACACGGTTTATGATATGTTTTCTTTGTTCTTTAAAAGAATAGTTTAGCTAAAAGAGAAATTTGTAATGATTTATTCATCCTCATGTCAATCTAAACCTGCATGACTTTTTCTTTTGTGGAACACCAAAAAAAGTTAATTCTCTCACTGCTCTTTTATCATTTAATGAAAGAGGACTTGAAAGCTGTTAATTATAATAATAATTAATTAATTAAATGTACATATATATATATTTTTTAATTATAAAAAAACATTATTTTATTTATATATATATAGCAAAAACCATGATGCTTTGCTAAGGTGTGTGTAATATTAATAATTGTAAAATTGATATATTTTAAAAATATATAAATGGGGGGAAAAAAACTAATTTCTAAAAATGTTCTTCCTCTTTATTCATGTGATTTTTCTTTTCTAAAAACTGCATCTATAACTAGATTTCTTTTACAAAATATGTGAGTGTTTTATTGTTGTTGTGAGTTAGCATTATTATTATTATCGTTATTTTGTATTTTTAGACTATAGTGAAGTGGCATTTAGCTATTTGCCTCCTACTTTTATAGACCTGCAGTCACAAGTTTTCAAAAATGTATAATTTATACTAATATTTAATATTTTTTTTATTATATTATATTAAACTAGATGTTTTTGACAAAAAATGTGATTGGTGCCAGGCAAAACTCACCTAAGAATTAGGGCTGTCTATAGATTTAAAAAAATGTATCTCGATTAATCGCACCTTTTTGTGTGATTAATCTCATAGTTAAGCTGCTTAAAATGACCTGATCGCAAACAGGGAAGCGAAATCGTGTTAAAGGGTTAGAATAGAACTGTCTGCTTACCAGGGTTACAGATGCTTGCGCTATTGTAGATGCTCATTGTGATAAACTCACGACTTCTAAGATCATCTAACTGCGTGACGTTAATGACGCAATTTCACATGCTAAGGATTTAAAATTACACGTTCACGTCGACAACCCTATTAAAAATATCACAAAAGTTGACTTGGGTCGTGTGAGTAATTAAACGTTCTTTCTCACTCTCACAGCAACTGCTTGCGCTCACAAAAACAGTCCCAACGCTGACACCACATCATTGTAGATCAATCATTTGCAGCAAATATCTGATTCTCTGTGACTATCAGCTTAATTTGAAGCGTAAAACAAACATGCGGTGCGCTGTGTGTCTGTCAACTCAACACACACCCATCAAAGCTCGAGTGAAAGGCTGTTTTTTTTTTAAACGACAGCAACGGTATGTCAACACTTGTTTTTTGAGAGAAGCCAGGCAACTTTTCAGACTGGTAAAATCAGACACCAGGAATGTTGATCTGAACACTGTCATGGGCAAATGCATATTTACACAACTCAAGGTGTTTATGCTTTCAAACCTTTCAGTTTGTTCTGCATATCATTCACTGTAGTCCTCTGAAACCTCCCATCATGCACTAGCTTGGCCTTTGGATGTCTTGCTTTCTTTCTTTCTTTACTGTCTTTCTTTGAACGAAACCTGTTTTCCCCCTTCTATAAATAATGAAACCAAGAAAGTGAGCGTTTACGAACGCAGCACTTGTGACCTGTTTGCCTTTGACTTTTATAGATATGTTGTCATAAAGGTGCCGTCAAGGTAAATTTCCGCAATCTACACAACTCATCCAAATATCATCCAATTTCAGTTTTGAAACCGGTGCATGATCTGCATGATATTCACAGCAGTCCTCCGTTTGATCGTTTGCACCTTCGAACAACCTTTCTGCATTTCATTTTTCCCGAATGAAAGCGGTGAGTTTACGAATACAGGGCTTTTTATCCATTCGTCCTGGACTGTTACAGATCCGCGGCCACAAAGGTGGAACCGTAGAGCACTCCAGACAGTGATAAGGGTTCAGATACGCAGCGGGAGTTGTTTTCTGCTAGTGTCTGGCTTTCTTTCTGCAAGCCCGCTTGTTAAGAGACAGCACAGCAGTGGAGCTTTTATTCGGCTTCTCACAAATTCAGCTGACATTTTAGAAGATCCATACGAGACCTTTCAGCGAGAGCGAGAGTGAGAAGGAGAGGGCGAGAAAGAAAGGGTAATGCAAAGCTCGGAGGGGATGGTGTGAAAAAGAAGAGCGACAGAATCCGAAAAAAGAAGGCAAACGAGCGAATCAGAGGTGTGGAAATTCATTAGCGGCCTCGAAGGAAGACAATCGCAATTATCAAACTCCTCCACAGCCTCGCAGATCCAAATAAAGCGCATCAAAACTTCATCATTATGGACGGAGCGTCCCGTCACGTTTTTGACGATCGTCCCCTTGGGGAGACGGTGAGACAACAGCTACGAGACAGATAATGCATTTCAGCGCCTCGACATCATAAAGATGCTTTTCTGAGATGGAAGGGCGTAAGGGAGGCTTTAAATGTAGATGGGATTTTTTATTTTTTTGCCGTGTCCCGTGGCGCCATATGGCAGAGAGATGTGAAACTGCTGGTCTGAGGGAAGGAAATCAGTCAAACGCAAAACAGACAGCATCTGTTCCTCGCTCAGTGTGCTCGACGTTAACGCCGGCGCGTCTTCATGTCCTTCACATCAGACGACTGCGGAGAACTGTGACGGCCCTCTCTGGGTATGAGCTCACCAGCCAAAGGCCCGAAGTAAAGGGATAGTTTGCCAGAATAAAGGAAAATTTGGTCGTTCAAATGCTCATAAAAAGAGCTTTTAAATTCTGCCCTGAATTTACATTTTTGAGTGAAGTATCAGTTTAACCAGACTAGTTTTGTCTCATGAAATGTGGTCAATCGACAGTGTTGTTCACGACCAACGTTAACTCCATCAATGTAACTCATCCTCTATTTCTCTCTCTCTCTCTCTCTCTCTCTCTCTATTAGCTCTTAGCCCGCCTTCCTCATTACCGGACCCCCCCTCATCCTCCTCGTCCACATCGCTCACTACCATCTGCATCTCTGATTCAGACCACGAAAGTGAACCAACCACCCCACAAACTCCACACGCACGCCCAAGCCAACGGGCCAATCAGGATGTGGAGGAAACGCACCTGGATATATCTCAAGAAATGCAACGAAGTGATGAATTCAACCCACAAACACTCCCTAGTAGTAATCCAGGTCTGTTCCGAACACAGTTTCAGTACTAGATTTTAAAGGAATAATTCACCCCTAAATGTAGGTTCTCTTATTATTTAATTTAGAATGACAGATATTGTTTATGACAGATACTCCACCAATACGGTTTTGATTTGTTTCTAAGTGCCCAATTACCGATATGAAGATCTGAATTGAACTAAATTTCATCGCTAACTTCAGAAGGTGAACGACACGTTTTACAGCATTGCAAGATTGTTAAGTATAAATGTAATTTTAATTTAATTGTAACATTTTAAAAAGAATACATTTTAATAAATTAAACGTTTAAATAGAAACAAAATCAAAATTTAAGCAAGCAACACGGATGGATGGATGGATGGATGGATGGATGGATGGATGGATGGACAGACGGATGGATGGATAGATACTATATATAGATACTATAGATAGTTTCTATAGATAGATAGATACTATAGATAGACAGATGGATAAATAGTAGATAGATAGATAGATAGATAGATAGATACTATAGATAGATAGATAGATAGATAGATACTATAGATAGATAGATAGATAGTTACTCTAGAATAGATAGATGATAGATAGTATTTATTTATTGTAAATTGGATATTAAAGAACCTATAACAATTTAGGTAGCAGCTTGTACATTTTTCGAACTGTCTCCTATTGCGTTTCTCATAACCCTTTAAGTAAAATTACCTTCTAAGAACAATTTCACAGTTGCGTCACTGCAGCTAAGAGCACGTCTATATAAAATACGGATAATAACAGGCCATTTTAAAGCTAGACAATCGACAAGCGTTCACCATTCTTATAAAGAGTGCAATTTTCAGACACTGCTGGGTTTGTCTTAACACCCACCTTTACGGTACCACACACAGACCTTCCCAGCTTCCCACCAGCATACAGTACGCATAATAGCTCTTTAATGACATGGAGTGATTGGCCAGCCGGCGACGGCTCGGCTATTTTAGTCCACGGTAGGGTTCTGGTAACTAAGCCTCATGGGGCGCCTTTACAGCGAGCCTGACCCAAATGAATGTAGAACGGCTCTGTGGGACGAAATCTGGACAAATCCGATTTCTTAGAACAGCAGGATCGTTTCAGGTCACTCCGTACCTGCTGAATATAGTGTTCGTTAGCATCGTTAGAGCGCTCGTTTCTGCTGCGCTCAACCTGACCTTTATCAGTGGTCGGTATGGAGCATAATGATCGTCCGCTCTTCTCGTCCTCTCATTGCCCTCTTCTCTTTTTTTCCTCCTTCTATTAGTCATTCCGACTTTCCCATCATGTCTCCCTCCCTCTCTCTCTCTGATAGCTAATGAAGATCACACTCAAAAGGAGTCGGATGACTCTGTTCGCGTGTACGACCGTCTGAAGTTCTGTGCCAGCAAAAACACGGACAGGATCTACATCTATGACAAGGTAAAGAGGACGATAAACCCAAACACCCCTAGAGCTATTGAATATTCATGATAGATATTAGAATTTTGCGGCACTTCCTTGTTTGGTTATTCGTGACCTTTGTGAGTTTTAATAGCGTATCCTATTCAAACTTCAGTATCAAAATGGCATCTCATCTCTGTGAATCGGGTTCAAATGAATTGTGTGTTTCAGTGAATCGAATCAAATGTTTTGAATCAATGATTCTTTTGCTGACAAAATTACCGTGGTGGTGCTTGGGGTTAAATTTAGAGTTGCAAATTTTCATAATAGATTTGAAGCATACTAATAGTTGTAAGTTACTTTTAGACTGTTTGAATGAACAGTTTATATTCATTCATTTTAAAGCACTGCAAAAAAAAAAAAAAACTAGATAAACTAGTTGCCTTCATAAGTTAGGATTTTTTAGTAAGGATTAGAATAAAGTAAAGATGAGTAAAGAGTAAAGATGTTTTTTGCTGTCTCAGTTGAGCGAAGAGTTCAGATTTATATTTGGCCTGCCAACATTTTCACTGGCCCCAACACATTTTTTATTTAAATTAAATTAAATGTTCTACTATTTTAAAAGATATTACTTTTTATTTAGAAAATTACTATTCATAATTTTTTTATATATAATGTAACAGTATAATAAAAAATGTAAATGAAAAATTTTACACACTGTATGTTATTGAATACTATATTAAAAAATAACATTTTATAAATAATATTATCATATTTTAAAAATAATATAAATTGAAAAGAAATGTACAATCATTTTATATAATTATATAGAAACTCCAAGACACACATATGTGTATATATATGTATATATATGTGTGTGTGTGTGTGTGTGTGTGTATAGGATCAGGCAGTTCTAGCAATGTGGTCTGTGAAGATCATCAATCACAACTCCAAGGTTCCTGGCTGACCTGGATGGAGTTATGGTTGATGAACCTAGCTGAAAGAAGTAGTTGTGATGAAGTGAGTTGGCTGAGACCTCAAGCAGTTCTGTCTTCGCAAGGTTGAGTTGAAGGTGATGGTCCTTCATCCAGTCAAAAATGTCTGTCAGGCAGGCTGAGATGCGAGCAGCTACCATTGGATCATGAGAGGTAGAGTTTTGTCTCATCAGTGTAGCAGTGACAGGAAAAGCCATGTTTCTAAATGATAGATCCTAGTAATGAGAGAAGAAGAGAAGTGGTCCAAGCACTGAGCCCTGAGGCACCCCAGTAGCTAGATGTTGCAACTTAGACAACTCGCCCGTCCACGACACTCTGAAGGACCGACTTGAGAGACTAGACTTGAACCACTGGAGTGCAGTTCTTGAGATGTCATAAGGGTTGACGGGAGGATCTGGTGATTATTACGCTCAGAAATAATGTAAAATACTGTCAAATAAAACAAAACCCTTGCAACCAGAAAAACTATAATCACATATTTTAGTTAAACTTCCCAAAAAAATTCTTACGTTTAACAGTATTCAGAACAGGAATTAAAAATATAAGTATAAAATGAAGATAAATTACAGTATAGTGACATTCATTATAAACATTTAGTATAAACGGCAAACTTAAAAACTAATTTATTTAAAATGAAAACTGAAACTACCGCATGTTGGAAATTAATTGCATTATACAAGTCGCTTTGGAATAAAAGTTGCAGCACATTTCAGATGATAAAATACAGTACTTGATAAAATATTGATGCTGATGCGATTACAAAAAATAGCCAATAATGTTATGCCAATAATTTTACAGAATTCACAACCAAATGTCCTAGAAAACCAAATGTTTAAAGGGTTAGTTCACCCAAAAATGAAAATTCTGTCAGTAATTACTCACCCTCATGTTGCGGTGACGCACTATTCATTTCCTTCTCTCTGGGCCTCGAGTCTTTTCACGTAGTATAACTGCGCAGCGCATCTGTGTTGTACGTCAGAGGTCCCCAATAGAGTGCGGATCGGGCCGAATTTTTCTGTCCGAGCCCGGCCCGCGTCCGACAGAGCAGTAACCGAACCCGACCCGAGCCCGACAGGCATAAAGATATTTATGTCCGAGCCCGACCCGAGACCGACAGTTAAAATCCCATTTTTTTCTCATACTAATGACACATGTACGTTTGTTTGTGTGGAAAGTCCGCTTTTATTACTGTATAGGAACGCATTCGGAAATGTCAACAGGATGAGTGCATCAGCGCGCACGGAGAAACAAGCGCACTTAACACAGACGCGCATGCACGTGTTTGGTTGTCACGGCTACATAAACAAATTTGAAATTAGCGCACACAGGAAGACAGATGTTATGGTCAAATTTTACATGCATTTTAATCACAAAAATGAACGTTTGCATCAAATGAAAGCATCAGGCACATTGGCTAACGTTACCTACATAATAAGCTGTTTTAAATTTAAAATGTTCAATGCCTTATCGCGCTGATGTGACCGAGCCCGACCCGAACCCGAACATAATTTCTAAATATCTGTCCGAACCCGGCCCGGCCCGTCGGGTACCGACGGGTCCCGTCGGGCTCGGGTCGGGTATCCATCCTCTAGTCCCCAACCCCCGGGCCGCGGACCGGTACCGGTCCGTGGGACATTTGGTACCGGGCCTCACAGAAAGAATAGGCTATATAACTTAACGTATTTTCCGGACTATAAATCGTTCCGGAATATATGTCGCATCAGTAAAAAAATGCGTCATGAAGAAGAAAAAACATAATATAGCCTAAGTCGCACTGGACTATAAGTCGCATTAATTTAGAAATGTAGCCTATTTCACAAAAATATATATATATATAAAAAAAAGAATAATAATAATTGTTCGGATGGGACTGTTCACCCTTACGGACGTGCAGCGCTCTCAAAGCGGCACAAAAAGACTGCTTTAAAACTTTCACAGAGACCTCAGAGTCAGACAGAAAGCAAAAAGCCTGTCTTTAAATTGTATTTCGTTTTGTATTAATTGTATCTTAATTTTAATCAATGTTTCATCACCCAATTGCCAGGATTTAATAAGAAGTAGGCCTAAATATAATAGAAAATATTTAATCAGGACACGGAGGCGCGGGCGCGTGAACTGGAGCTGATCTCATAAATTAACCGAAATTCAGCGTATAAGGTAGCCTACTTGCCTCACAGACCTGAGACATAGAAAGCTTGAAATGTCTAATTTTAAACAGAACAATTCAAAACAAAAGAAAACTGACTGTTCTCTGCTTATAATTCGTATAGCCTATGTGCATTTCTCTCGGGCGCGTTCAGGCATACTGCGAAGATCGAGTCAGCATTGTCAACTTCATCTTTGCACAGAAAACACTTGTTTAAACAATTAAAATGTCTCCTGCTATATTTTAAATATTCATAATCATTCATTTTGGTTCTTAAAATCGGTTCTTTGTGACAGCTTTTATAGGTGCTTTATTGGCAGCGCCACCTTACATCGCATCAGCACCGTAAACATGGAGATTTTTTTCTTTTGGGGGGCTTTTTGTTTGTGTTCAGACTTTCTCAGTTGTCTTTAGACGCGATATTACGAGTACCCTGCTAATAAAATTGCAAGTAAGCCTACACATTGGATTCACGTTTATCCTATATTTAATTGTTTTTTATATATTTTTTATATTTTGTTGTATTTATCCGCCGCACCTTAAAGGCCGGTCCGTGGAAATATTGTCTGATATTAAACCGGTCCGTGGCGCAAAAAAGGTTGGGGACCGCTGTTGTACGTCACACGTAGGCTCACTATTGGCCAACGCTGGTCATGTGTGTGATGCGTGTGACGTGCAACACAGAAGCGCTGCGCTATTACACTACGTGAAAAAACTCGAGGCCCAGAGAGAAGGAAATGAATAGTGGAATAAAAAATTTAGTTTTTTTTTGCGCACAAAAAGTATTCTCGTCGCTTTATAAACTTAAGATTGAGCCACTGTAGTCACTTGGACTATATTAACGATGTCTTTAATACATTTTCTGGGCCAGCGAGTTATAGTGTCTTAGAAGCCTATGGAGGAGTGAGCCAGCACTCAGATTTAATAAAAAATATCTTAATTTGTGTTCCGAAGATGAACGAAGGTCTTACGGGGTTGGAACAACATGAGGGTGAGTAATTACTGACAGAATTTCCATTTTTGGATGAACTAACCCTTTAAGTATGCAAGGCATAAAAATATATTTATTGTACAAATTCATCCAGATTTCTTTCATACTTAACTCACTCAGACCTGCACCAGGAGCTCTAGTGTGAAAACGGCCTTAAATATTATCTTGTTCCAGAGTCCTGAACACACGGTTGGATGACCAGGGATTCCAGTGTTAATCTGAGGGCAAATAAAGTGTTGAAATCGCACAGTCCTCGTTTGTACAGCGTAACGCTGGGATTCTTATAGTTCTCTGCAACTGTATTAAATGGAAGCAGATATAAGCAGGGGGCCCCTAATTGACTTTGATTGAGAAATATTATCCGGGTTCGTTTTTTAATAAGAGCTTTTCCTGAGGCGATTTCAGCTGAGCAGTGATGAATGGTGGAGTTTCGTAAGAAGACAGAGGCAGAGCTGGAAAAGAGGCCTGCCGTGGGCTGGAAATGTAATATTTTCTAAAGGGCCTAGTGGTTCCCTGTGGACAGACGTTGGAGGATGGCGGTCCAGCTGGTGTATGAGAACTGGACAGGTGCCTATAAGGGCCATATTTGTGATTGGCAGCTCTTTAAGGAACGTCTCTGCTTGGTCGACCACAGCTTCCTGTCATCATGACCTTGAGCGATGACCTTTAGGTGTTTCTTCATATTCGTTATTTCTCACTTAAAGAAACTGCCTTTCTTTAAGTTTTTATATTCAGTATATATATTTTATATACAGTTTTTATATTCTCTAACTACTGTACTGGCTGTTTTATATCTGTTTTTTTTAAAAAATCATAGTTACTCATTTTTCTGTAAATATTTAGGCATAATAATAATAGGTATTAGATTTGTGCTATAGTGTAGAAATACTGCTCAGTCTAAAAGTAACTTACAACTATAAATCTGTTTAATTAAAATCGTTCTTTTTTTCCTATCCTTTTCATGAGTTTCAGCTGCGCTGTGAATCATATTGTTATACATATGTGTATATATATATATATATATGTATATATATATGTGTATGTATGTGTGTGTGTGTATATATATATATATATGTATATGTGTATGTATATGTATATATATGTTTTTTTTATATATATAATTGGATTTGTTTCAATATTTTATTAGAATTTTATTTTTTAACTATATTGAAAAATTATTATAGGTATTAGGTTTATGGAATAGTGTATTAATATTTTTCAGACAATATACACTTTTTTAAATCCATACATTCATTATCTTATATAATATCGGTTTTATTTAAATATTTCATTTGTTTTAACTGAAGTTGTGTATCATGTCAGGTAATGTTTTTATTTATTTTTATTTTATCTTTTTGAATCCATTTATATATATATATATATATATATATATATCATTAATTATATTTATCATATATATATTCATAAATTACCTTTATTTTTTCCCCAGATTAAACGTTGAGATCAGAATGTTCGATAAAAAGTGTTGGGCATATTTTCCTTATTTACTAAACATAAATATTGAATAATTTTTTTAATAATTTAGTTATGTGCAACAACTTAATATTGTACCTACATACGCTTTTACTAAAACATTTTAAAATGGTCAAATGCCCCACAGAGGTTTCTGTGAACACTTCTGAGTGAAGACTCAAATGAATCATTTTGCACCAATTCATTGAATCTAGCAGCTTGAAAGAACTGATTCACAGAAATGAAATTTCTAAATATTGGCACGAAACTAGTCCACTAGCACAATCTTGAGGAAATTCATATAAAAACAGTTAAAATATCTCCATATTCACAATGTTGGTTAATGTTATATCGTCAACAAAATAATAAATAAATTGTAAATATTCAGTATATACGGTCAAAACTGAGTTTGATGCGTGTGTGTGTGTGTGTGTGTGTGTTTCTCTCTACAGGATGGCCTCCCGCTCCACTGTAACTTCATTCCCTTGGATATCAGACTGCAGAACTGGGAGGAACTGCCACCAGAATTCAATCACAGCGAGAACAGGAGACAGGTAGGTGTGTGTGTGTGTGTGTGTGTGTGTGACGGGATCTTCAAGTACTGTTTCATCAGATTTCTTGAAACACATCTGTGTGTGTGTGTCTGTCAGGTTGTGCGATTCGTGCGTGAGTGGAGCTCTCTGACTGCGATGAGGCAGAGGATGGTGAGAAAGAGTGGAAGAGCGTTTCACAGCCCTATCCTGCTGCTGGAGGAACTCACACAATCACAGCGACGGCACAGCAGCACCTCCAGGCAAGCGAAGACACACATACGCTATCAAAGCTGGAGAGGATTGGGACATGTGGGCGCATCTCAATCTGATTAGCTCACATGCGGATGTCTATCAAATTAAGCTGTTTTTGTTTATTTTGTTTCCCCACACACTTCAACATTTTCAACTTCAGAATCACTGAACCTTTAGTTTACTTAATTTAGAATGCAAAAAAGGAGACAATCAACTGAATAACTTTTGTAGCATTAATAAGGATTAATCTATATTTAATTTATAATTTATGCAGTGAAGACTATGAAGTGTTTGATAACTTTATTCAATTTCTGTATATATCCTTCCTGCTGGACCTACCTAAAATTTGTAAAGCACTGTCTACAAGGTCGAAAACAACAAAAACAATAACTTTTTGTCCATTTTACCCGGGCAAGTAGAAATCTGAACCGGTCTGACTGGGCCAACAGAAAAGATTGAGCCTCTGATATGTTGAAGGGCAGGTAAATGTGACATTTATTGTAATGGGTTTATGTGAAGATTGTTTTAAGTTGACCTAAATTAAAGCACAATATTTATCAGTTTTACATGAGGTTGTGAATCATGTGAAATTATTGTTGAGGAGGTTTTTAATTTGAGGATTTCCTGACATATTACACTGAGTCAGATTGTTGTTCTGTTACACAAGCATCAGCTCTGAGTTTTATTCAGTAGCAGATACTGTACTTTCCTTTAATGGCACCATGATGTTCCCTTTATGGTTCTCAGACTAACTCTCTCTCTCTCTCTCTCAGGTATCTCTCCAAACAGGATGTAGCTCAGACCTCCATCGCTGTGGCCCAGAAAGAGGGCGGAGCCCTCCGCATCATCAACAAGGACAACGTCGCCCTGAAAGGAAGATCCGCATCCAAACCCACTGACCACACCAACAGGTTTCAATATTGAATGTTATAGCAATGCCCTGGCAACCACCCAAGAACACCTAGCAATGCTATGACAACTAGGGACGCTCCAGTCGATAACCACATTCTATGACTCGATCGGTAGTCACTAAATTTGGCCGATCTCACCAACCGATTGCGATTTATTGACGTAAAACCGTAAAAAGACGCCGCCGATGCGCACGAAAACAGTACACCGATTAGGCTTTTTGAGTTACGTTCTGCTTTATAACTTCGTGAAACATTAGTAAACCATAGTAAATCGCACCTGTTTATTTAGAGAAGGTTGTTTTGAATCAAACGAGCTCACACACTACATTACATGACACATAGATCCTAAAAATAAACTCACGGAGTGACACTGACATGCTGCTTGGCTAAAGCTATAGGACTTCCGGGATCTGATCGCGTCACGAACTTGACGCAGTGTTTTCCAACGTCATTTGAAAGTTCAGCCAATGGAAACTGGATCTCGGGGTATGGTGGGTCGAGACACTGTTTTACAGCCGGAGAGCGCCTGGATTGGATCAATCGCTCAGATTGACAGGTCTTGATTTACCGTATGCCATAGAATTAGAGCGCACAGCTGAAACAGCGCTGGAAGATCATCGCTCATAAATAAGGATCTTAATACTTGTTACTCTGTGTAATTATAAATATTTTAATGCTTTATGAGTAGTTCTTATGTTCAGTAAAACACCCAGATCACTTGTTTAGAGAGAGGTTTTTGGACTTTTGATAAAGGCTGCCATGGTTCCACTTCCAAATGCCATAACTTTTGATTGCTTTGAGATATCAACACAAAATTTGGCCCAGATGCAGTTGACATGATTATGAACAAGCCCAAACTCGACTTTATGACCTAACATGGATTGAATTCAATATAGCGATTTGCACAATACATATAGTTTCAAAGCAGTTTACAGAAAATGCAATTTAGAGTTTATAGTGTATATACTTTCTAATAGTCATCATGTCAAGCATTAATAATAACAAAATAAATCAATACATTGCATCACTTTTTCTGGTGTTTTCTCAGCAGTGATGTAACATAAGTACCTCCAAACATTTTGAAAGTTTTTCTATGAAATGAGGCCATGTACTTGATGATGACAAGTTATTAGTTACAATTCCTTTTAAATATGCCACTTAGATGTGAAATCATTAAAAAATGCCTTCAGGGTGTAAGGGGTTAACGTTGACAGTCAATAGAGAACTTAGATATCACTTAAAAATAACGCTTGAATGGTTGGCTGATCATGATGACAAGAAATCCGTATTTGGAAATCCTGATCCCCATCTCTAAAGACAGCCATCAAGAACATCATAGCAATGCAGCAAAAACCTCTCATAACACCCTAGCAACCACACAGCAACACCCACTTAGCATCTAGAGAGTATTTCAAACATTAAATCCTTTAAAAAAAAAACTCTAAACCTTCTCCACATTGGGTTTGATGAGGCGACCACACAAACGACACAATCTCAGCGAGTTCTCGACACCGCCGCTCTGACAGGAACAAGAGAATAACGCAGCAATCGCTGATGAAGTCATCAACACACACACACACACACACACCCTGTCAGCCACGGCACGGCTTTCTGATCATATGTGACAGCTGTTTCCTCTCGTACTTTGTCTGTACGTGCGAAAGTCATCAGACTTTCTTCTTGCGCGATGAGATCTCGCGCTCAGACCTCAAACCGCGGCGGCTGCTACCCCAGGTGTATCTAATGCAGAAATGGAAATGAATAGATATATTTTTCACTTGGCTTTTGGATCATCAAATTACTTTCCCCCCATGGTCAGGGTGGAGACTGACGCTGACAGATACATTTTTATGAATTTGCATTGCTCTCTGGAAAAAAGATATATATATTGCACAGCAAGTGACAATTTATTTTGAAAGTGCATTTCCGCATGTGATTATGTGTGTAGTAGCGAACGGTTAACCTTGTAAACCTGGGATGTGTGTGTGTGTGTAGAGTGTGCTCAAGAATGCTTAGTGCAGAGGATAAGAGCTTAATCCACACACATGCGAGTGCTGCGGCGTCGCCATGGAAACCGCGGGAGGAAAAAACTGCGACGTACTGAGCGCTGTCTGGGGCTGGATATTTTTAGGAGATGGAGAGAAAAGAGGAAGAAGCCAGAGAGAGAGAGAGAGAGTGAGAACTGATGGAGTATTAGAGAGAAAGTCTTTCCTGATTAACTTTAGACTAGTTAGCGCAGTGAAGATTAGTCGCACACATACACACATTGATCATATTTGGGAGACGTGAAATTAGTCGGCGAAGGAAGATGCTGGGTTGTTTTGTGGTTGAATGTGATGATGCCTGCCAACATTTGTGACGAAGTCAAATGATTTTTTTTATGACCAATACGACAGATTATTTTGGTTTACGGGACCAAAAACTTATGCAGAGCAGATTTTTATGTCTAGATTTTTTCTGCTTTTTGAAACAAAAACGTACTTTGTATAATGATAATAATATAAATAATTATTATTATTATTTGTGCCGTGTTTATGTCTTGCTGTTTTGTCTTTGTTTTTTTGCAAATCGACATTTTTGTATAATTTTATTTATGCTTTTTTGGAACAATACATTTAAATAATAATAATAATAGTAATACAAATTATTATTTTTATTGTTAGTGTCATATTTATGCGGTTTCTAGCAAATCTATAAAGTCAAAAATTACATATTCTTATGTTTAAGTGTCCAGTAACTGTTTTGCAGAACCAATTTTTATTTGTGGTTTATACTTTTTTTTTTTAAACAATAACTGCATTAGTATAACAGTAAATGTAATAATTACATTATTATTATTGTTAAAGCTATTGTTATTTATGCAGTTTGCAATATAATTAGTCACAAATTACATATTATTTTTTGTTTAAGGGTCCGATAACTTGCAAAATGTGTCATTTTACGTTTTCTTTTTAAAACTATCTACATAATTATAAAATAATAATAATATGTGCCATATTTATGCATTTTTTTAATTATTAATAGTCAGAAATGACAGATATTTTTATGTTTTTGATAACTTATGCAGAAATGACTTTCTATTTGTCATTTAGTTTCTTTTTGAAACAATTATTAATAGATATTTATTTGTGGCATCAAAGTTAATACCTAATAAAAACGAGTTAGCACAGCATTTGCAATTGAAAGGGTTTAATGACAATATGGTTATGATTTAACTTTAAATAGTTACAAAATAGATGATAAATACATGAGATGATAAAAACCTATTCCATTAATCGTACCCAGCAAATATGTAGAATGTTACCTGAGAGATAGAAAAGGAGAGAGAGCCAGAGAATAAAAGACAGTTGCAATATCCCTTACTTGACCATATGACTGTAACCCAAATGTGAGACATTCAAACTGACCAATTAGAAAACGACAGCTTCCCCCACTGTACTAAAGGTGTGACAATTCGTAGACCCCCGATGCGCACAAATTGGCCTACAGGCCTTGAGCATTATCAATACCTCTGTTTTTACGAATTACTAATGGTTCTTGGTGTAAGAAAGAGGGGGGTTGAAACAGTTAAAGCAAATGTCTTTGTTCATTTTCAAATATCTTTGATTATTTTCAACCCTACATAGGCAACCATCAAGAACATCATAGCAACTGCATAGCATTGCTCTAAAACCACTCAGAACACCCTAGTAACTGTGTAGCAGCAAGTGTTTTCACAGCCAGCACCAGTGACGTTCCTTCAGAAACTGTAAAAATCTGCTTTATATTGTGTCTTTGTGTCCGCAGCGAATCCGAGAGCTCCGTTTGTATTCAGACAAACACTTCGGCCGGTTACCTGCAGGCCGTGGACTCGGCAGGGACCCCCCTGTGTCTGTCCTGCCAGAAGCCCAGTGGGGAGCACTCTGGCTGGGCAGGAGGCTTCTGCAGCCCTGCCTGTATGGAGGACTTCCAGCTGCGCTCCAATCAGGGGTACATGCGCGCCCGCGTGCTTGAGACGGAGCAGGGTGTGTGTCAGCACTGCGGACTGAACGCCCACCAGCTGTACGTGCAGGTCCGGGACGCCCCGCACACACACCGCAAGGAGATGCTGGACAACACCTGGCTGGCACAACTTCCTCTCAAACAGGTTGGGCACATTTATAGGAGCTTCATGCCCTCATTCTTGGCCAGAAAAGAGTGACAGTGGTGACAATTATATTACTAGCTATTACAGGGTTCCCGCGGGGTCTTAAAAAGTCTTAAATTCTGAACTTTAAATTTAAGGCCTTAAAACGTCTTAAAAACAGCCAGATTTTCATCCGCGGTCTTAAATTTCATTTAGTTAGGTCTTAAAAAAGATTTTACCCTCGTTCATTTCCAGAAACGCTGGCCGCAGAAAGTTATTACAAAGTAGCAAAAAAGTATGGAAGTCGCTCGCCAAGAGGCAGTTCACATATCGCGTCTTTTTCGCGCTCAAGTTCATTCAAATGTAGGCGCGCGGTAAGCGCACTTCTAATAGAAGCGACGCGCTAGTTTTTTTCCAGGCAGCAACATGAAAAAAGACATGAAGGATGCGTGTGCACCCAAACACTACGGGTGTTTTTCTCTTCTCTGTAAATAAATCTTGTAACAGAGCTACAGCAAGTGTTTTTCGGCGGTGGAAATCCATTAGCCACTAAAACTTTTTTGTCATTGTGGAGAGCGCAGTGCATGGTTGCATAGCAACGACAGACGCCACGGGAAAATCGGACCGAATTTTACTATTAATAATATAAGATAAGCTAAACTGTATTGTAAATATCAGTAAATCATTTTTTATAAAAAGAATGAGTCAAAAAAGATAAATTAAAGTCTGAAATATGTGAGGTTTATCTTTTTATAAAAACCTTTTTTGTCAACTTTATTTGAACTTGTACATGTTAGTATATAACATGCTGCAAGACACTTATAAAATCTGGCTATCATTTTTAATCGTATTATTTCAATGTTTATGTTAGTGTGTATTGATGCTAATTTTATTTGTTATTTGCTGTTTTTCGACGTAAAACTTGGTGAATTGATTTCATTGTGTAGTATTAGTACTTTTTGAACCAGATTCTGTGATAACAGTGGTAATTTTTGGCACTATAATAATTAAATGAAATGTTCATACCATTTCATCTCTAGTTATGATCAACTATGATCAACTAAAATCAACTAATTATGTGTTTTTTACAGTAGGCCTATAATATGCAAAGTACAATTTTCTATAAAAAAATTATATCTGATTCTGTTCTTTTCTCTGACACGCGTTGTTGGGTCTGGAAGGTTACTAATGTGATTGCTTTATCTCTAAATTAAGGTAATGCTTTTTCAATTACTGAATTCACTGAAATAAAATTAATTCTTTGATTTGAATATTTTTTTGGCAATGCGTCGTGTAGATCTTAAATTTCAATCTTTATGGTCTTAAAATGTCTTAAAAAGGTCTTAAATTTGACTAACTGAAACCTGCAGGAACCCTGTATTACTATAGCGGCATTTTACATTGGTCTAGGGTTTTTTTTATGCTGAAATATTCCATGCTAAACTTGCTCAGATGTTTAGTGAATTCACTCATCATGCTTATTCTGGTCTGTTTTAAAACTGCAATGCAAATACACTATAAAGTTTCCGTATTTTTAACTTAAAGTAATCACTGCGCTCTTCCAGCTACTAGTTGTCAAGACCAAAATAAAAACAGTAAATATAGGCACACTAGACTCTAAAAAAAATGATTATCCCCAATTGTGAATTGTATAATTAAGATGAAATTAAGAGTGCAGACCTTCTTTATTATAATTTTTTTTAACTTCAAATGTATTTCTTTAAATGTAATGCTTGCATAAAAATATGCCACAATTATTTTATTATTATTATTACTACTACTACTTCTACTACTATATTTGTGGCATATTTTTGTTGTTAGTTGTTGATGATAATAATAATAATATATATTATTTATATTAGTGTTGTTATTGTTTTAAATTATAATAATGATCATCATAATAATAATATTTGTGGCATGTTTTATTATTATTATTATTATTAGTTGTTAATAATAGCTGCTATTATTATTATTTGTTGTTGTTGTTGTTGTTGTTGTTAGTAATGGTTATTGTTATTAACAACAAATAATAATAAATATGCCACAAATAATAATCATAATAATAGTAATATTAATAATTATAAAATAGTCATTAATATTGTTTTATTATTATTTTTGGTATATTATTTGTTATTTATAACAATAATATTAATGATCATAATAAGTGAAATTTTTGTAATTGTAATTAGTTGTTAATAATAGTTATTATTATTATTTTTATTAGTTGTTAATAATAGTTATTGTTATTAACAACAAATACTGTTAAATATGCCACAAATAGTAATAAAATATCATCATTAATATTATTATTATTATTATTATTAATGATAATAATAAACGGTAATGTGCCATCATTATTAAATGCGCCACAATTATTATTATTAACGTTGTTGTTAAAATAATAATAATAATTATTATTATTTGTTGTTGTTGTTGTTGTTGTTGTTAATAATAACAATAATAATAGCTATTATCATCAACATCATCATCTGCTTTCCAGAGAGAAATAATTGAGATATTAACAAGACCTCAATTGTAAGTTTTCTTTCCTTTTAAATTTCTGAGATCTATCCATATCCAAAAGCGTCCGATTACCCCCTTGTTCCTTCTGTTCAAAAACTTCCCCTAGCAGGATCTGCGTGGGGTGTACGACCAGGACTCATTTCGTCTGGGATGTTGGCCAGGGTTTCCGAAAAGTGTGCATTAGTCGCTTCCAAAAGCACATTAGCCAGAATTATCCCCAAAACATTCGAAAGGAGCTCGGCAGACGCTGCATTTTATTGAGAAAATATTGCTTACAGAGAAAGATAAATAAAGATGGCCTGTTTAGCTTGCAGAGGCAATAAGAGCTTAGCGGCCTTGGGCGTCTGCTCTCTGACTCTCTCTATAGAGTTATCAGTGGAGTTCACACACACACACAAAACCTGGCCTCATCGTGTAGCACACAAACACCCGCCGTCCTTTCCTCCCCGGAGCATCCAGCCTTAACACAACGCCTAGTCTGTCAGATTGCCATTGATTTTTCCCACAGTGCATTGCTACGAGGTGCAGGTTTGATTTTTGTTCGGCTTTTCTGTTAGAGCCCCGAGCGGCAGATGCCTGATCAATAACGCGCTTTAAGCTCCAAGTGCCCTCGACGCACAAACAAGCTCACTGTCGTACATGCGAAGGATTGTTACAGGGAGACGTTTGTGTGCGTTTGGCGTTTCCTAGCATTAGCATGTGTACGTGTTGACTTATCGACTTCCGAGGTCTAGGAAGGAAACTTCCCACTCTCGTACCGGGAGGTTATCCTCCGTGCCGCGACCCCCGGGGCTCCTGAGAGATTTAGGATAATTATTGGCCGACTCTGTTGAGGGGGAAGGAGAGGATTGATTCCTAGCGCTGCATTGTTTCCCCTGGAGACCGCGAGGATAAAAACAGACGCCGACTGAAATGCCAGCGCTTTGGCTTCGGCCTCTTTGTGTTCCCAGAGCTGATCTTCCACTTGTGATTTCCACTCGAGCTTTAATCCTGGTGAAACACCTGAAGTCCTTCGCCACGGCGGTCTGTTGAAAAGCCCGCGGAGCGGTTTGGAATGAGGGAATTATGTTTTCCTAGAGTTCCCGGTGGGCTATTCAGAGCACTTTCATGTCGCTGTTCAATAAAACAACAGGAATGAAAAGGCTTTACGCGCAACAGCGACACTTTTAAGACACTCCAGACTCTCTTGGGTGGTGCTGGGTTTCAAGTGACAAACCGACAATTGGTTTGATTGATATTTGTTAATCAGCATTCACACTGTTTTACTTAATGACCCCCCTGTGGTGAGAAATCAATGTCTAAACCATGTGCAAATTCATCAGTCAACACCATTGCTGAGTATTTTCTCCTTAAAACCGCAGTGAAAAAAAGACAAAAAAAAAATCGCCCTTGTTTTCTACATCACAAACATGTGACCAATCACGTCAACATGTGGGCGGGCTTTAGCATATCATTAACTGCTGAGAAGCCAGGTTATCCTGAGTATATTTTTCTGTTGATATGAAAAATCGGGTACATTTGGCAATATAGCGGGTGAATTATGTATATTATGATGTTATGATGAACTATATGCCTTTCTTCACTGACGTTCTGAGCTGTTCAAAGCGTTTCTGATGATTGTTAGAAGGCAGTCTGACTCTGAGATGGCGAACGGGAACATGGTTTGAGTAACATTAGCAACACATTATTAGCTGTTTGATAACGTAGTCAAGCCAAAGGCTAATCATATCAGACGCATTACCATTCTCGACTTGTAGACGAGCCTGTATAATTCACTCTTCCACTTTCTCTTCTGAATTAGTTCCTGTTCAAATATGTATGGCTGAATTAAACCAGTATTTGCATTTCCTTGTCATCGTGCAGCGTTTACTACAGTAAAGTCGAGTGGATCAGGTATTTTGAGCTGGTGTGAGTGAGTGGAGGCGGGACTAATTTACAATGAAGCAAGGGTGTTATAGAGTTACATTTAAGCTATTTTAAGGCATGAAAAATTTTCATTTTGGTGATCAAAGATGAGTTTTTAAGGGATAAAATGATTGATTACTGGGGGACGTTTTAAGCTTAACAGTTACATTCACAAAAAAAAAAATATATATTAATATATTAATAATAAACAATATATTTTTTTAATTATTGTTTGTTTTTTCATATTAGTAATGAAAATAACAACACTTTTATTATTATTATTATTAAACATATTTTATAACTATTTTTGTACTTTTATCAAAATTATTAGAAGTATTATTTTTGTTATTAATTGTAACGGTCACCAGCTGGAGTGCCCTTGAGAGCCACCAGAGGGCACTCCACACCAGACTCTCCCTTTCACTCACAGACTACATCTCCCATCATTCTCTGCCTGGACTCATCAGCACTCATTATCACATTCACCTGTATCTCATCTTCTTGTTTAGTTCACCCCATATAAGCCTGGTTCACCCCTTCACTCACTGCGAAGTTTTGTATGTTGTTGCACTGCATTCCCGAGCGTTTTCCCTGGTTTCTTGTCTCTTGGTTTTTGGATTTCTTGCCTGTTCCGTGGATTACTCTTTTGCCTCTGACCCCTGCCTGTTTTGTTTGTTTGTTTGTTTGTTTGTTTGTTTGTTTGTTTGTTTGGACGGCCTACCTGGGTTTTGACCTTTTGCCTGTTTATTTGATTACGTGTCTGGATTTCCCCGTCATTAAAGCTGCATTTGGATCTCTACCTTCGTGTCTTGGAGCAGTTCGTAACAATTAATAATAGAACAAAGAACAAAATGTTTATTAAATCGTTGTTGCTGCTGCTGTTAATAATGATTTATTATTAATATTTTTGTTAAAATGTATTAATATTATTAATAATATTTAAAATAATATTTTTTAATTACAACACAATTTTTATTTATTTATTGTTGTTGTTAACTATTTGAATTCAATTATTATTAGAATATACTTTTAATGATAGTACTTTTATTAAATAAACAAAACAATATTGGTGATATGGTGATAAAAATACTTTGGATTATAATTATTATTAATATAGAAATATTTCTATTAAATTGTTGTTGGTAATAATAAATAATATTTTTATTCAATATTATTGTTAATAATAACATCTTTTAAAAAATTACTGTTATTATTATTATTATTGATGGATTATAAAAAATATTTGTGGTGTTGTTATTAATGATTAAAAAAAAGATTATTAATTAATGTTTATTATTAATGTAAAGTTATTCATGTTTAAAAAAGCCGCAAATAAAATCGGTAAATAAAAAGATTCCTCTTATCGGTTATCGGACACTTGGGCATAAAAATAATATGTATTATATCAGTCATAGAAAAAGAAATATTTGTTCACTTGTTTTATTAATTTTATGCTGAATTCAAACTCAAATGTTTCTTTTCACGTTGTGTTATCTGATGATTTATCTGACATTGTGTTGCAGCTGAATGAGATGATACAGAGTCCCGTGGAAGGACAGTTCTGGCAGGTGGACCACATTAACCCTGTGTACAGAGGGGGAGGACAGTGTTCCCTGGACAACCTTCAAACCCTTTGCACCGTCTGCCATCGTATGGTACAGCAAACACATATATACTCATATATATTTATTTATTTATTTATTTATTTATTTACATAAAAATTATATGGAATTTAAAGAAGATCAAATTATTATTATTTTTTATATATATATATATATACAGTGCTATGCATAAGTGAATACACCCATGCTAAAGTTGACTAAAAAGAGGAATAAAAAATCATATTTTGGAAATTGAACTTAATGCCTTAATTTAAAAAATTTGGAAAAATCCAACCTTTAAGGACACCAATTTTCTTTGTGAATGAATAATGTATCGTAAATAAATAAATGTTCTTCCTTAAAATACATGGTGCATAAGTTAGTACACCCCTATGTTAAATTCCCATAGAGGCAGGCAGATTTTTATTTTTAAGTTTTTTATTTTTTATTTTTTTTAGGATACTATGCATCCTGATAAAGTTCCCTTGGCCTTTGGAATTAAAATAGCCCCACATCATCACATAGCCTTCACCATACCTAGAGATTGGCATGGTTTTATTTCAGTTAGCCTAAAAGCTAGTTTGATTTGCATTGAGAGATGATCTTATGGAAAGTACCCCATCCCAATCTCTAGGTATGGTGAAGGCTATGTGATGATGTGGGGCTATTTTAATTCCAAAGGCCAAGGGAACTTTATCAGGATGCATAGTATCCTAAAAAAAATAAAAAATAAAAAACTTAAAAATAAAAATCTGCCTGCCTCTATGGGAATTTAACATAGGGGTGTACTCACTTATGCACCATGTATTTTAAGGAAGAACATTTATTTATTTACGATACATTATTCATTCACAAAGAAAATTGGTGTCCTTAAAGGTTGGATTTTTCCTAATTTTTTTAATTAAGGCATTAAGTTCAATTTCCAAAATATGATTTTTTATTCCTCTTTTTAGTCAACTTTAGCATGGGTGTATTCACTTATGCATTGCACTATATATATATATATATATATATATATATATATATATATATATATATATATATATATATATATATATATGTATATGTATATGTGTTATAAAAAAAAACATGTTAAATATACTTGTATTTACATAAATACATTTTAAATATTTGTAAATATTTATGTAAATATTTAATAAAAATGAATAATAATAATTTATATATTATATTAGCATGTTATATATTCTTTAAATTAATTTAATTTAATTTAAATAGGATTTAATCAGAAATGTTCTTATGAATATGCAACTCATTTGATTTGGTGGTGAATTTGCGGACGGTTTATTTCGCAGAGAACAGCGCAGCAGGCCAAAGACAGAAGTCAGATGAAACGAGGCCAAGCAGCCTCCAAACTGGCCTCTGACATCACACGATTCTTCGTGAAGAAATGAGACGCACTCGCCGTAACTATTAAAAAAACACATTCTGAGACGCAAAGAGCCATTGCCTTGGAAACGGGCTGTCTGCGTGTTACATGTCACAGGCGTTATTTACACACATCTGCGGTATTTGAGAATTGTTATTTCTGTGAACATGAGTTAGTTGATCGGATGGCTGTTTTTAAATCACTGGTCTCAGCATGAGTCAAAGCTTTTGAAACTATTATATCCGATGTGTATAACCATACAAGTCACCAAATAAACATGTTGTTTTTAAAGCAGTCTTCATGAAGTTTTCATGGCGTAGTGGTTATTGACACATTGAGCTGTGGTGCTCATGCGGGCTTCACAAGTTCGAATCCGGCATCCTGTTACACATTTAACCGTTCAAAGAACTGAAATTCTGAGAATTTGCTCATGATTTGTTCTTTTCGTGGAAGTTTCTTTTGGAACATGCATAACTTTTTTGGACTGCAAAATATTTGTGTTGCAGGTTTAAAGGGACAATCTGCAGAACGCCGCAGGGTTTGTTGGCGTGAGAGGTTTCCCAGTGTCCCGGAGGTTTTTTTGGGGTCAGTGCAGAGATAGAAGGCTATGTGGAGCAGGATGTCCTCCAGGCTGTTATCATGAGTGTCTATACAGCGGGATAAAGCTTATCTCTCCTACTCACCAGAGTACGGCACAGATTGGCACGAGACACAGGGTAGGTTATTCTTAGACTGCTGAATACACTTACAAGAAACATGCACATTTTAGAGGTTTGTACAAGCTTTAAACTGAAGCCCGTACCCGACCTGACCCAACCGGTATAGTTACATTTTAAAGGGATACTCCACTTTTTTTGGAAATAGGCTCATTTTACAACTCCCCCAGAGTTAAACAGTCGAGTTTTACCGTTTTCGAATCCATTCAGCCGATCTCCGGGTCTGGCGGTACCACTTTTAGCATAGCTTAGCATAGATCATTGAATCGGACAGGACCGTTAGCATCTCTTTTTTTTTAAAATGACCAAAGAGTTTCGATATTTTTCCTATTTAAAACTTGACTCTTCTGTAGTTACATCGTGTACTAAGACCGACGGAAAATGTAAAGTTGTGATTTTCTAGGCTGATATGGCTAGGAACTATACTCTCATTCCTGCATAATAATCAAGAAACTTTGCTGCAGTACCATGAGACCAGCAGGCGTAATGATATGACGCAGCGCCTGAAAATAGCCCCCAGCTCGGTAGACTATAGGGTCGACTATTTTCAGGCGCTGCGTCATATCATTACGCCTGCTGCACTCATGGTACGGCAGCAAAGTTTCTTGATTATCGAAAATCGTTACATTTTCCGTCGGTCTTAGTACACGATGTAACTACAGAAGAGTCAAGTTTTAAATAGGAAAAATATCGAAACTCTTTGGTCATTTTTTTGAGAGAGATGCTAATGGTCCTGTCCGATTCAATGATCTATGCTAAGCTATGCTAAAAGTGGTACCGTCAGACCCGGAGTTCGGCTGAATGGATTCGAAACCGGTAAAACTCAACTGTTTAACTCTGGGGGAGTTGCAAAATGAGCCTACTTCCAAAAAAAGTGGAGTATCCCTTTAAGCCCGAATCCGAATCCTGAAGTCCGTTTCTCACTGAAAAATAAGTTTTTGCGATATGCTGTATTTTAGGATTGCATGCAACTCTCAGTAAACAAATGCATGTAAACAAACACCGTTTCATCAAGACACAGCAGTGAGCAAAAGAGAGCGAAAGCGAAAAAGCACATTACCAGTTTTGCTCATTACCAACTTTGCTGGGTGAACAGGTGTAACAGTCACATAAATTCCTCTGGAAGTCAAACTTCAAAAAATGTATACAAAACTGTTGCTCTTTTGGTCACTACACAGTAGTCGGCACGCAAACATATATTTATATATATATATGTATGTGTGTATTTATATTTATTAAGCTATTTATTTATAAAATATTAACCCGAACCTGAGTAGATCTCAAACATTTGTGATGTTTTCACATTTTATTTTATTTGCAGGTTCCTTGTAACCTCTCGATAGTGTATCGAATTTGATCAAATTCAAATGGATGAAATAAAAGATTTAAGATAATAATTTTTTTAATAATTTATAGTATAATAACATATATAAATTCTACAGTATTTACCTTTTATATAATCTGATTTACTATAAAAATACTATATATTCTGAACTATTTATTCTGATTTATATATTCCAAGGTACAGATACATAAAGTGAAATAACAGCTATATACTAAATGTATATAATTTAAGTTAAATGTGCATAAAATTCTAAATATATATTTTATTTAATATAAAATTTGTTATCATTTATATGTTAAAAAATATTTGTATTATTCGTTATTTATATATTTTTAATTAAATTAATTTTATATATATATATTCAAGGATTTAAACAAAAGTTTAAATATTTACAGATGAAAAGGATGAATCTTTGACTAGAAGTATGAATCTATCTATCTGTCTATCCATATGTATATACATATGTGTAAACCCGAAAATATAGTCATAAATCCTGATTATGTAGTTGTGTATGTTAAATATATCTTTGTCAAGATATATTGTGAATGAGTCGTGAAACGAGATGTAATCCTTCTTCAGGCGTCGCAGAAAAGAAATTGCGCTGCAGCAAAACTTTGTGTTATTTTAATCTGTCTCTCAGGAGTAAACTCAATAAAGGCTGGGGGAGGGAGGACAATACTTCCGTCGCCACGGCAACAGACTTGAGTGATGCATATTGCCAGGGAGATGGGGGCATTTCTACAATTCGACTGTCTGTTCACAGTGATGCTGCCAGACAAATTAGCCGCTTAAAACCCGAGTCCCGAACACTCCTCTGCCGTCAGTGTTGTTAACCTCTGACCAAACCACTACGCACCTTTCATTAGCACGACACCACAGAATAAACAAGCTCAGATATGACCAGGAGGTTCGTTCACAACAGATTCGTTCGTCAAAAATATTAGAACGTTCAACTAGGCGTTTTTTTGGAGAACTTCCAAACCGTGGATGTGACTAACATAGTCCGTGTTTCCAAAGACGGACACATGGTAATTAGTGTGATATTCTCTGGGAAAAGTTGAATGTTGGCATGTTACTTGGAGCGTTATGTTCGGGTCGACATAACAAGCTGATATTTTATTTTAAGACACGTGAAAATTGCATTGGTCGGCTTCTGAAAGTACCTGTTTGGAGAATCATGATAACCTCCGAGTCTGATTTCTCTCAGGTGTGAGATTCGCTCGAGTGTACGAGTTAATGAGGCACAACCAAAAACTGCTTATAGACACGGCTGTGTGCTTTTATTCTCTTTACATCTCGGTTTTATGAGTAGCCAGGCAGTCCTGAATGGACCGGAGACTGAATTTAGAATAACAAGGACACACAAACACGAGCGGCCAATCATCGGTGATTCCCTTGGTTTCCTGTCCTTTGAATCCCGTTTTTTTTTAATCTTTTTCCATTCTGTTGGCTCTTTACTCCAGCTTCAGAGAAAACGCAGCCTCTGACGTCTGAAACCTTAACAAACCCACGCGCGGTGTGAGCTCCTAAATTTACACATCACTGATGATGAGGCTGGAAACGCATCTCTGCTATAGAAAAAATTGATCATAATGGCAAGTTGGCAACAATAACAAGTATGTTTGGTCTCCACTTTTATTTCTCATAACTCATGACGTATGTCGAACATAACCCGCAGGTTAGCATGCAGTATATTATTGACTGACCACTTGTTTTCCAGTTTAACCAGGGGAATATTTAGCTATTTTATCTAAATATGCTAGCACTACGCATGTCGAAATATTTTTTTTAATATAAATACACATAATCAGATTTTATTTCACGTTTAAACCACTGAAAAAATAAATATCCATTTTGAAATAAGAGAAATTTAACTTATAATATTCTAAAATACATATTTTTTATTGAACTTGGGGGTATACTATACATTATTATAAATTATTATATTATAATTTTTGTAATAAAATGTATGCACACTCAGGTGAAATGTAGAAAATGTAATTCATATAAATTATCTCCCACTTTTTTAATCTCGCCCCAAATAAATCATACACACACGTATATGTATTTATATTATTTATTGTATTTTTTTTTTATGGGAGATAAATAATCTACATATAAAAAATGTGTGTATGTATATACAATATATATACAATAATATATAACAATACCGGTCAAAAGTTTGGAAACATTTTTATTAAAATGTGTTATGTTGTTAAAAAAAGTCTCTTATGCTCATCGAGCCTGCATTTATTTGATAAAAACTTCAGAAAAAAATATTAATATTGTGAAATATTATTACAATTTAAAATAATTGTTCTCTATTTTAATATACTTTAGAATATTATTTATTTCTGTGATGCAAAGCTGAATTTTCAGCATCATTATCATTTTATTATTGAATCATTATGCTGATTTGATACTCAATTAATAAAAAATATATTCATTCTTGGAAAGATAATACTATATTTATGACTATTATTTAATATATCAGGCTTTACTGTACATTACTGTTGCCTTTAAGTACTTGTATGCACTTGTGATAATGGCCCTCAATGGTGAGACAACAAGTAGCTTTTTAGAGGATGTGGCAAAACAAGTACACTCGTACAACTTTAAAAGACAGGTGTGTGTTGACTTTTTGAAAGATCTCTTGGGTCATTGGAAAGGGTTGATGTGTCCGGCGTCTCGCTGTAATAAGGCTCTGCTGTCAATACGCTATGGCCCCGGTGAGTAATGGTCATTACTTCTCTACCTGTCAAAAAAATCACAGTTCACACCCGCAAACGCGGACCTATGCGACCACCGGCACGCCCGCACAACTTTATTACAGATGAGAACAAAAGACTAGCAGCAAGACAACAACTTTAATAATGCAGAGACTGAGAGATATTGAGTGGACATCAAATGAAGGCACGCGTCCCGACGGCCCCGGGGGATCTCTGAAGGAGGCCAGATTCAAATGACTTTTAGTGTTTCTTGTCGGGCGATCAGAGGGAGGAGAAATGGGGACTAAACAATAACACAGAAGAAGGTAATAAAGTAGGTGACGTTGGGCAGAAGTAGCGCTCCGGGGTAGGAGACCGGCTTCTGTCTGTCAAAGTCAAGGATGTGAAAGTAACCGCTTCTATATCAGATGGCGGCTGATCCATATGGAAGCTTGTTTCCGCCACGGAATAAAACAATTAAAAAGATAATTGCGACTTTTTAGCTTACAATTTTGACTTTTTTTTCCTCAGAATTGCAAGATATAAACTCGCAATTGCGAGAAATAAAGTCAGAATTGCAAAATATAAACTTCACACCTTCGCATTTTTTCCGCAATTGCGAGTTTATATCTCGCAATTATGACTTCTTTTCTCAGAATTTACATTACACATTTACAATGTGTACATTACATTTACAACTATAAAATAAAATAAAATGCAATTGCGAGTTTATATCACGCGATTCTGACTTTATAACTCGCAATTGCGACTATATCATGCAAATCTAACTATAACTCGCAATTGTGAGTTTATATCTCACAATTCTAACTTTACAACTCGCAATTGCAAGTTTATATCTCACAATTCTGACTTTATAATTCGCAATTGCAAGTTTATATCTCACAATTCTGACTTTATAATTCGAAATTGCAAGTTTATATCTCACAATTCTGACTTTATATTTCGCAATTGCAAGTTTAAATCTCGCAATTCGGACTTTACAACTCGCAATTGTGAGTTTATATCCTGACTTTACAACTCGCAGTGGCGAGTTTATATCTCACAATTCTGACTTTATAATTCGCAGTTGCGAGTTTATATCTCACAATTCTGACTTTATAATTCGCAGTTGCGAGTTTATATCTCACAATTCTGACTTTTATAATTTGCAATTTTGAGTTTATATCTCACAATTCTGACTTTATAATTCGCAATTGCGAGTTTATATCTCACAATTCTGACTTTTATAATTTGCAATTTTGAGTTTATATCTCACAATTCTGACTTTATAATTCGCAATTGCGAGTTTATATCTCACAATTCTGACTTTTATAATTTGCAATTTTGAGTTTATATCTCACAATTCTGACTTTACAACTCGCAGTTGCAAGTTTATATCTCACAATTCTGACTTTATAATTCGAAATTGCAAGTTTATATCTCACAATTCTGACTTTATATTTCGCAATTGCAAGTTTAAATCTCGCAATTCGGACTTTACAACTCGCAATTGTGAGTTTATATCCTGACTTTACAACTCGCAGTGGCGAGTTTATATCTCACAATTCTGACTTTATAATTCGCAGTTGCGAGTTTATATCTCACAATTCTGACTTTATAATTCGCAGTTGCGAGTTTATATCTCACAATTCTGACTTTTATAATTTGCAATTTTGAGTTTATATCTCACAATTCTGACTTTATAATTCGCAATTGCGAGTTTATATCTCACAATTCTGACTTTTATAATTTGCAATTTTGAGTTTATATCTCACAATTCTGACTTTATAATTCGCAATTGCGAGTTTATATCTCACAGAGAAAAAAAAGGAAAGTTCTGCTTTTTTTTTTCTTTTTTTATTCAGTGGCGAAAACAAGCTTCTGTATGGAACAAGGAAACCACCACGGAATAAAATGGGTAATTGCAACTTTTTAATCTCACAATTCCTTGTCCTCGCCATTGTGGGAATTGTAAAATTAAACTCAGAATTGCGAGGTATAAGCGCGCAAAATTCTTTGGGGAAAAAAATCTGAATTGTAAGATAAAAAGTCACAATTAACTTTTTTTTATTCTGTGGTGAAAACAAGAAAACAATTGAGATATAAACAGAATTCTGAGGGAAAAAAGTGACTGACCATTTTTTTTACTTACTTTTTTTATTCTGTGGTGGAAATAAGCTTCCATAGATCTGTACCATCCACATCCTTGAATGAGTTTAGCTGTGTTTTCTGACACCATGCAGGTATAGTAACATAGAAACCGTTATGAAATACTGTGTGATCTGTAAAGATGAATTGCAGTGATCTGAAAGATGATGTCTGTTTCTAAGGGAACGCTGAGCATCTTAGCTCATTCTCAAACTTTTCTCTGTGCATCAAGAATTTGCCCTTTAGCTACTGACTGTAAGAGAATGAATTTAGAGACACAACTAAATTTGGCTGGTTTTTCCAGCATCTCATGCCATGAGCAATGTGTGTGTGTGTGTGTGTGTATGTATGTGTGTGTAGATATACAGTGGTGGTCAGAATTAATGGCACCCCTGGTAAATATGATCAAAAATGGCTGTAAAAAAATAAATCTGCATTGTTTATTGAAGTAAAAGAATTGAAAGTGGGGAGGAAATCACATTATGAAATAAATGTTTTTCTCCAAAACACGTCGGCCACAATTATTGGCACCCCTAGAATTTTTTACGAGAAAAATATCTCTGAAGTATATTCCCATTAATATTTACCTTAATTTAGCACACCAGGGTGACTAGGAACATGAACTTGTCTATCTATGACTTCTTGTTTCACAGGAGTTTAAATATGAGGAAAACACAAAGGCCAAATTTCTTTAATCATCCATCACAATGAGTAAAACCAAAGAATATAGTTCTGATGTGCATCAAAAGATTGTTGAGCTTCACAAAATAGAAAGTGGCTGTAAAACAATAGCTAAAGAATTGAAAATCCCCATTTTGACCATCAGGGCAATAATTAAGAAGTTCCAATCAACTAAAGATGTTACGAATCTGCCAGGAAGAGGACGTGTGTCTATATTGTCTTAATGCACGGTGAGGAGGAAAGTTTGAGTGGCCAAAGACTCTCCAAGGATCACAGATGGAGAAATGCAGAGATTACTTGAGTCTTTGGGGGTCAGAAAGCCTAAACAAAATGATCAAACAACCCCTACATCTCCACATGTTGTTTGGGAGGGTTTCAAGAAAATCCTCCTCGCTCCTCCAAAAATAAACTCCAGCATATTCAGTGGTCAGACTAACCTGGAACTTCAAAAGGGACCGGATTCTGTGGTCAGATGAAACAAAAAAAGGGCTTTTTGGCAGCAAACCCAGCAGATGTGTTTGGTGCAAACAGGGATGAAGAGTACCCCATGCCTACGGTTAAATATACTGCTGGATCTTATATGTTGTGGGCCTATTTTTTTTGCTGGAGGTCCTGGACATCTTGTTCAGATACATGGTATTATGGATTCTAGCAAATACCAACAGATAAAAAAATCAAAACCTGACGGCCTCTGCTAGAAATCTTATAATGGGCCGTGGTTGGATCTTCCATCAGGACAACGGTCCAAAACAAACATCAAAATCAACACAAAAATGTGTAACTGAGCACAAAATGAAGCTTCTGCCATGACCGTCCCAGTCCCCTAAACTGAACCATATAGAAAATAAGTGGGGTGAACTGAACAGAAGCACCAACATGAAATTGTGAATCTGAAGGATCTGGAGAGATTCTGTATGGAGGAATGGTCTCTGATCTCTTGTCAGATGTTCTCCAAACTCATCAGGCATTATAGGAGAAAACTCAGATCTATTATCTTGGCAAAAGGAGGTTGCAAAAAGTATTTAATAACAGGGTGCCAATAATTATGGCCAGCGTGTTTTGGAGAAAAGCATTTATTTTATAATGTGATTTACCCCCCACTTTCAATTCTTTTACTTCAATGAAAGGTTAGATTTTTGCACATTTTTTTGAATGAAAAATCAAACGGATAAACAATGCAGATTTATTTTTTACAGCCATTTTTGATCATATTTACCAGGGGTGCCATTAATTCTGACCACCACTGTAGATAAATGTATGTGTATATATATGTTAGTATTTAAATGCTATTTTATTCAAATAATCTTTATAAGTTAATAATTATTTTAGTTTATTTAAGAGATCTTTAAATCTCTTTTAAATTTAAATAATATATCATCATATAGAGAGTATATTCTAGTGTAATTTAGTGCTACAAAAAAATAATTCAAATATGTATATATATGTATGTATGTATGTACATATAAATTATTTGAACAATATTTGACATGTATAGTATAGTATGTATAGTTATAGTATTTTAATAATTATATTTTTTTATAATTATATATTTTTATATATTAAAATATAAACACTTTAAAAACACATATAATATTTTTATACACACACAGTCACATTGAACCAGAAACAGTCTTCGCTGCCCAATCCCAATTCTCTCTAATAATCAGACAATGTCTAGAACTGATCCCAGAACAGCACGACAGGAGAATATTCCCCTCCATCCAATTAATTACAGTAATCACTGCGGAGAGCGTCGAGCGTCCCTGCAGGCGCCAAACCGACATGCAAAACAAGCGATCGAGGAAAGGGGCAGGGGGAAAAAAGCATCAAAAAAGGATGGACGTTGTGTTTTAAGAAGACAGGAACGGCAGGTGTGCAGCCTCTGGTGTTTGGGATGAGGTTTTTTTTTGTAGTTGGGGGAGGGGGGAGAATCGCAACATAATTTGTTCTTCCGATACCTCGTTCCCTGCGTAAACCATTAATCTTCCTTAAACTCCCATGCAGAGGAGAACTCATTAGTTAGCCAAAAAACAGGCGAAATTTGCTGCACTAAGCACATTATCTCTCACTCGCACATACAAACATGGAAATTTGGAGGCCAGTTCTCACTAAATGAGTTTCTAATGACATCCAGCACACGGTTGGGGAAGCATCAGTGTTGCGGACGCCAGCGTCCGCCCTGAGGAATAAAAAAAAAAGACTCTGCGATGTGTTCAAAAACTGCCTAATGGGTGTCATTTGCTAATGTGATTATATTTACAACAGGATGACTGCCGTTTCCTTACAACACTGGTGGTGGTCTCTGTTTATTTTACACGCTCAGATGTTTGTTGCGCAGTATGTGTGGCTTTTGCTAGATAATGAACAAAAACACAATCAGTCCTATCAGTGGGGATTAGACACGAAAATAAGGCCGTTTACGATTCGCGCTACCTGCGGCCGCCTAATGGATAAGGCTCCGGCTGTTTTTCTTATGCGTCATATTATAAATTTACACTTCAATTACGTCTCGCCACAGACCGTATTAGCCGCGGAAAGGACGTTTTTGACAGCTCAAAAGCCCCGTGACGGTGCTGAGAAGGTGTCTGAGAGTCAGTGAGTGTGAAAGAGAATATGATTTTGCATTGATTTATGAAGCTGGCAATTCTGCCACAGTAAACAGCCATTTACTACAAAATGGCCATCTGAACTAAATGCGCTGGAAGGATAATTGCGTGATGAAATTCACTGGCTGTGGTTTTAAGCTGGGTATCACTATTCATATTGCTCATAATTAGGGTTAAAGATCAGACCAAAGCTCTAACCTGAAGTTGTCCCGCGCTGTTCGTGCTAGAACGGATATGAATGAGGCTTCAGATCGCGTGGTTTGTTGAGAAGAGAGTGCGGGTTTTTTAGTAAGTGGTTGAACTTACAATTTTCAACAGGCAGATGATAAGTCAGGCCAGAAATCCTACAAAATAAATGCCCATTCACACGAAGAACACTTTGTAGGCCAACCGGCAGTTAGCATCACACGGGTTCCCTCGACAAAAACCCAATAGGATTTTCCCATAGGCTTTTGAGTTATCGCTAAAAACAAGCTCTGTGATCAACAAACGTTAATGATACTTGCCCGTTTTGTCCATCAAGAACACAACTTTTATGAATTTTGAAGCCTAAATGCAGTCTCCAGGAGTAAAAAGCTAAAGATAGGCTATAAACGAACTACACCACGGTCCCACGACTTCGACGTCACCATCACTAAGCTTCCGACAACTTTTTCAGTTTTTATCTAACAACATTTTCCCAGAGCACAATTCTAAGCATAACGATGCTGTAAAAGCGGACTGAGTTTACTGTTCGGCGTGATGCCGTTTAATCTTCTCGACAGCCTCTGTAGTCCCATTTAGCCACTTGTTAGCAACCGCCTTTTTCAAGACACGTAACAGCTTAAAAAAAAGCACAAGTGGGGTAATATTGATGTGTTTTATGTCGTAGAATAAAACGTGAAAGTGTCTTGAGCTTGTGTTCACCACAGACTTTATTTCAGCCGTTTAACCAAAAACCCATTGACGATAGAACCGGAAATGCTAAAATGCTAACTCGTGTCCGCGGTTTGGCCTACAAAGTGATGTCATACCTGCACCACTCTATATAGAGCCATTTTACTCAAGACACCTTCAAAGAAGCGAGCAAAGATGAGCATAATCGATGTCCATCACATTTGCATATATGATATCTAGATTGTAGTGGTGAGATTGGGACATTCATGTTTTCTTCAATAGATCATGCTCAACTTTTTTGACGTATTCTACATACAGTAGTTTGCCACTAAAGGAAGCCATTGGAGTTGATGAACTACAGATGAACTTACATCAAACTCTGAGATTTTCTAGAGAATTTCCACCAGTTATGTTACGCTTTAGTCAACCTCTGGTAATGCCTGCTACAGACTGTGCGATACAAAAAAATTGCATAAATGATTAAACAAAGCTATTTTTCGAATTTACACTGCAAAGGTGGCACAGAAGTGCTTCTGAGCTGGCATTTAGGTGTCTTTACACAAACTATATATATATAGACTGCAACTCAGAGGTGGCATAAATGCGTTTAAACAGCATTTTCAACTATAATTTGATACTAGAGTTAAAGAGAGCAGGCATAATTTGGTCTTGCTTTTATGCAACATCATATTTTTTTAAAATATACTAATAATAATAATTAGTTGTCGTTATTTTCACCTTTCTCATTTCTCCTTGTCTAAACTCTGGAGGTTAACGTAAGAAAGAAGTGGCGCATCTTACCCCGCTCTCCCCCATCACAGTACCAGATGTGCCTCAACCCTAGTGGAAAAGTTCAACTTGAAAAAGCTTTCCAGGTTATTGAGTTCTTAAAGTTCTGTGGTTGAGCACATCGTGTATATATCTTCTTCTCAGAATTAGTTTGAGAGTCATTGCATCTGTTTCAGGGTTTAAACCCCCCTGGAGTCGTCGCTACGGGAGGGATGCTTCTCTCTGCAGAGCACAAGATGAACTAAATGGGTCAGTCTCTTAACCATAATTAGTTCAAACGTCAACGCCTCTGAATTATGGATGAGTCGAGAAGTCGATCAAATTTTTTGGGAAGTTTAACCACATTTTTTTACATTTTTTTTTTTTGGAGAATCACTTCCATGACCTGATTTGACCAAACTCTGCACACCATGGTCAGTACAAACATCTGAATCATTTACGTGTAGCAAATAATCAATAAAGTGCATTTTCATGTCATAAATGTAGATGGACAATAATGTAGATGAATAATTTCACTACTTTAGTTTGACTTTGCCATTTTTATCAAGTCACACAGTACTGCACTTTAACGTGAAAAACTGGCTGTTTATTAAGAAATATTACAGGGTTATCTTCAGTTTGATTTTAGTTCTACACTGTAAAAAAGAAATTAGTGGTTTCAACTTAAAAAAGTAAGTGTTCGTGCTTACTTAATTTTGTTTAGTAAACTCAAATATCCAAGTTGTAACTTTGGTTGTGCTGCCTTAAAATTTTCAGTTTAGTCAACTTGAAATATGAAGTTGTACACTTACTTTTTTAAGTTGAAACAACAATTTTTTTTTAAGTGGAATGCAAATATGTTTTTGTGGGAATACTGTTTTCATTGCTAATGAATTTCTCAATGTCCTCAATACATTGTCAACGTCACTTTCCATCCTGTTAGTCTTGTAAAATCTCTTTAACTTCAAAAGCCAGTTCCTTAAGATATCCTTCTGCAGGAAGTGACGCCATTTTCACGGGAAAACAAGTTTTGTTAATGGGTTTAGTGACTTATGTGGTGTTCTGTGGTTAGTTTGTTTGTGTCACTCTAAAACACACATACACACACTTGCTAGTACCAGGTTGGACATCTTTTGTCTTCAGAACTACCACAAATCTTCATGGCATAGATTCAACAAGGTACTGGACACATTCCTCAGAGATTTTGGTCCATTTTGACATTATAGCATCACTCAGTTGCTGCAGATTTGTCAGCTGCACATCCATGATGTGAACCTCCCTTTCCAGCACATCCCAAAGCTGCTCTATTGGATTGAGATCTGGTGACTGAGGTGGCCATTTGAGTTTAGTGAACTCATTGTCATGTTCAAGAAACCAGTTTGAGATGATTTGAGCTTTGGTGTGTTATCCTGCTGGAAGTATCAATCAGAAGATGATACACTGTGCTCATAAAGGGATGGACATGGTCAGCAACACTACTCAGGTAGGCTGTGCATTTAAACAATGCTCAATTGGTACAAAGTGTGCCAAGAAAATAATCCCCCACGCCATTACACCACTAGCAGTCTGAACTGTTGATACAAGGCAGGATGGATCCATGCTTTCATGTTGTTTACGCCAAATTCTGACCCGAAATCTGAATGTCAGTAACAAATTATAGGTATTTTATCATTTAAATGGGTTTTTGTTAAAGAAAATACTGTAGGATTTGATGTAAATACTTTTTATAATTTCTTTATTATTGCATTGCACTGCAATAATGAGAATTGTGGGTGAGGTAAAAGTGTCAGTACAGTAGCTTCAGTAATTGTTGTATTCTGGCAGAAACTATTGTTACCATGGTAATTCCTAATCCTATCAGGGTACAGCCACAACATTATTGAGTGGGACTGCAGATCCAGAATAGTTTTCAACCTGTCTACGTTTGTTGATTCAGTAGGGAAAACTGAGCTCGGATCAGCATATTGGCTCTAATATACTGGTTAAATATGAGCTCAGCAGGTCCCAGAGCAAAGCTTTGATTAAATCAGCGTCCACAGAGAGGCTGTGTTTTCACACAAATCTGATTTCTTCCCTCCAACTCGCCTTTTTCAGCATCGCCGGGGCAAGAAAACCACCAAAATTGTGAGAAGATGATCTCAAACCTCATTCCTAAACAAAACTCCGCTTGAAAAGTTCAAATCTCAAGAGGAGAGAGCTGCTCGAAAAGGCTTCCAAGACATATGAGAAAAATGACGACCGTGGATCCAACTCCGTCGAAACTCAATATAGCCTAGATTCTTATTTTAGAAAAACTAATGATGAACAACGCGTTCTTCTTCATCACGGTGTCAGTCACGTGACGCCACGAACGGAACAATGAATTTCCAACGACTGAGTAGTAATTTGTTTCCTTTTACAGTCTGAAATCTCGCCGTACTGTCACTAAACTGTCTTGTTACATAGATCAAAACTAGATCTTAGACTAATGGTTCTTCAGAATTGACAGAAATGGTTTTAAATTGCTGCTGTTAGGCAATTTACGAGTACTTAAGGTCAGGAACCGCGAAACACACGTTCTCGGTCTGACAGAACAAGAACATGTCTACTCTGCCTTCCATGAGGAGGAACAGAAGAGACCGTTTTCAATGGACCTGTCTGTCAAAATCTTTCTGGTATTATGAACATAATCAGAGCTGAGTAAGTTGTCCAGCACTACCACACACACACGATGACTTAGCCTGTATAAACTCGCATCATTGCCGTTTCAATCTGAGCAACGTGACATCTCAATATTGTACTGAAACGTCCCCATCTCCATTTATCCACAACAAGGAAAGAATGAAATGAGAAAACAAAAAAGAAGGGAAGCATGAAGGGCCCATGAAACATGTTATATAAAACTACAGTGGCCGAGAGAACTTGATGAAGGGAGCAACGAAAGTCAACGTAATTTCCTCATTATTTTCACCTGGGGTGTTCCCATGACAACGCAGCACGGTGTACATCAGCTGAATAGCTGTTCTTACGACAGAAATTTCTTATTATTACTGTTAACATAAATTCTAACATAAAGAATAACTCTTCTTTTCTCATTTGTATTCTGATGACGTTGAACATATTGTTAATACATTTTGTATATTGTATTCAAAGTTATATGTCATAAACATGTCATCTCTGTATGTTTTGCACACAAAAAAAAGTTAATAAAATAAAATAAAAAAGCAGACTTTGAGCTATAAGCATGTCCCAGCCGGGTACGTCACTTATTGGGGTCCCCTGGAAACGTTTCCATTGTGGTCTGTGCTATTTGCGGCGCGTTTAGCACACGTACGTCTGCAAGATGTCTGTTAAAGATCACTTCATCTGGAAAGCATCTGCTGTTTACTAACATCTGATAGACATCTTTAAGATGTCAGTTTAACATACATTCTAAATCATAAACGTCTTAAAGACATCTTCTAAACGTCTATTTGACATCTGACAGGAAACGTCCTATAGACGTATTGCAGATGAGCAAACACTCCTTCCAGACGTAAACACGCACACCAAATAGACGTCTCAGTGATGTACGTGTGCTATCTGGGTTGTGTTGTGAGTATTTAGAGCACACATGTGTTGTAAAACTGATGAAGATTTTAATTTGCAGGTGTTTTTTCTTCAGTTGCAGCGGGTTGAGTTCTCTCAGCCAGCGTAATAAACACCAAACGAAAGCTTTTAGTATGTGAGACACAACTAAACTAGCCTAACGTTACTTGCTAATCGGTAGCAGGTGGTCTTAGTAGGAGACGGTCGTTCTAGAGAGAATTTGATTGGACACATTTTTTTAACACAAGACATCTCAATATTGTTGATCATTTCGGTCAGTTTTTATGGAAAATAAAACTTCTGAATGTGCATATCTGCTAAGTTAATTATGTCAACATTTAGAAGCACATTAGCATTAGCCTCGCATAGACTAAAAGACTGCTCACTTCATATGGAATACCACAACTATAACGTTAACGACAGGGAGAAACGATATTGATGGAATCAGAACATTGAGAGCCAATTAGAATCCACCGACTTTAAAGAGCTCGACCTTTTAAAGTATCAAAGTTTTTACTTAGGAAAACTAAGTCAAAATGTTTGCCTAACAATGTTCACCACCTCTGAAACAACTTTTCTGCTAATATAATCAAGGCTGTGTCGGTGGGTCTTATTATATTAGCTAATAATATTTGATGCTAACTTTTCACAATCCAATCAAAGTTAGCGTCAGGAAAACTAAAGAGTCTGAATGTTTTTGTAACAAAATGTAATCCGCCTCAGAAACTACTTTTCTGCTAATCAAGGCGATGTATCGTTGGTGGGGCAGATTATATTAGCTAATAATATGTTATGATAACGTTTTATAATCCAATCAATTTATAGAAGCTAAAATTCTAGTAGCTAGCGGTCAGCATTCTCCAATTATAACTGACCTCTCTAAAACCCCAATTTGCTAAACGGTTTGCCTTATAAGCAGACAGTCAACGCTTGCCCTACAGGAGGAGTGAGTTATAAGTGTGTAAGATGATGAAATTGCATTTTGAGGTTAGAAGCAGATAGTGTGCATGCTAACAGGAGATAGTGTGCGTCAAAACACCTGGTTTATTACAAAATATCTGCTTGCCACATTCAAAGGACTCAACATTAAAAAAAAGTGACATTCTTCATAAACCAGTTTGCGTCTCATGGGGAACCAGGTCGTTTTTGATTTCTGTGGTAGTTATATCAGCGTACCTGCGGACCACATATATCTGAACCACTGGATGCTGGAGACACGTGACTCAAGATCTCCATCTGGTGGTCAGGAGAGGAACTGCACTGGTTCTACTGGCAGCTGAGGCTGAGTGCAACACATTGGATATTTCAAATCACTAGTTGTGTAGTATGCATGTTTTACTAAAATTTTCTTCCAAAAAAACCGAGCTACTACATTTGCCAAAATGTGAAGTGCGCAAAATAAAAAGCAATTGACCCACTGATCACTTGTCAGCAAATATCAGCAAAAGCCCGTATGCTTATACTGCAGTTTAAACATGTCAGTTTTGAGCCTCGTCTGTGCCTTGGGACCAGGAAAGCTGGCAAGATATGACATCATGATTTAACAGAGCTGTTTTACTGGGACTGCAATCTTACAGCAGATATGCTGATCTTCAAAACGTTGTTCAAAGCGAGCTGTGTAGGCATATGTTCGTGCACCAACAAAAACCTGCAGTTTTCTCTTTTTTTTTTTTATGGACAGGTTATTTAAATTTTTCTATATTTTATGTAAATTATGTAATCACACTGCAGTTTCATACAAAATGTATAATAATAGTAATTATAAAAGGGATCAGCATTGGTCAAGCATTAACCGACAGATATGATAAAACTAACTACAGCCAATATGACAACATTGTATCAAATAAGTATATATTTAACACTAATAATATCACAATATTTAATGTGCATCACAAAGATGGAAAACTCTTAAGTACAAAATAAACAAGTTTAGTGTCGTTAGTTAACCAAGTTTAAAATGTATCACCTTTTTTAATTCATTTTATAACTATCATATATCTCTTTTAATATCTTTTATAACTTTTAATTTTGATTATTTTAATTCCTTTCTGTAAAGCACTTTGAATTGCCATAGTGTATGAAATGTGCTATATAAATAAGCTTGCCTTGCCTGTTATCAACAACACTGGCCTACTCAAACACCAATTAAAATGTATTTCTTTTTTTACATTTAATTTTAATTTAATAAAACTGAAATACCCATTCAATAAAAAAATAAAAAAAGTAAAATAAATAAAGACAACACATTGTAATATGCAATTTTCTTGGATGTTTATTAGACGATCCAAAACATCATCCATACAGACTCATATCTAATACTATAATAAGAAACTGTGGCATTCCAAATAAAATGAAATAAAAAGATGGAAACCTAAAAGTTTCATACAGTTCCAACGGTGGGCAAACACTGAGGCACAAACCTTTGGTATCTGGTGAAAGGAGGTTATAACAGCACAACAGGAGTCTAGGCCACATCTAGAGCAAAAGCCTCCTCTTTATCCTCATCAAAATCCTTCAAAACGGTCCCAAAGCTGTTTTAAGGGCATCGGACAGAGAACGTGAAGTTGACAGTTGGTTGATTTCAATGGCAGCCCACTTGTTAACCAATCAGAAGCAGCAGCCAATGAGGGGAGAAGACGGGAACAGAAATCAAATCTTAAATACTGAGATCATAGAAAGTGGGGACTGATACACACAGGCAGCTAAAAATCTCTATCGTACAGTTTTAAGGCTCGACGTACACCGCAATGAACCGATCAGCTGAGAATTCTGGGATGCGATCTTGACAGTTCAAATCTGGCACACAAAAAACAAAAACATCCACTTTCTTCTTGCCGAAAAAGGCATTTTGCTTTCCACTACTGTAAAAGGGTAAAAAAAGAAAAAAGTAATTTCAAGCAAAACGTCCTCAAGATTATTAGACAACAGCCCTGGGCACGATGATGTCATCGGTTCAGCTTTCTAACAGAGAATAACATAAAATAGATAACTTACAGTACATTAAATTTACAATATATGGAAAGCATTATAATGGAATCTGTGTACAGGCATTGTTGTGAAATTTCAGCTATAATTTTCGAAGTTATGTTTCGACTGACGTTTTTCACCTTTAATAACCTCCAAACCTGAGCATTCGTGAAATATATATATACACATGGATATAGCGATACAAATAACAGTGACCAGATATCTGCATCTTCCTTTTGTAAACAGCCACACATTTCTATTTTCATCCCTTTGATTAATGAAAAACAAAACGACCATCGTGAATCAAGCATGAAGTAAGAACACATACATTTTCACATCACATCGCGTTTTTCCAACTAAAACAACTTAAAATTACCAGAGGCATTTTGCAATCTCTCTTTAGCAAGCTCTACGACTCTAAGAAAGTTTTAAAATCGTAAATTCACAATTGTTGTTTACACGTTTACACTAAAACGCCATTACAACCTTCACTTGTAGTTTTTTTTCCTTTAAATTCAGTGATAAAACATGATTTAATCGAAGAGAGACTATGACATGTAACGGACGAGTGATTCTTGCATAAAATTAGCTCAAGAATGAAAAATCGCACGTTTTTTTTGAGGTTTCGTGTAAAATGTTAGATTTTTTCCGCTAGTTTAGAAGTTGTGCGCATTTAATAGGGAATCAAGCATATTAAAAGTGTCTTCATAATCCATGTGTGGACCGTTATTTATTAAAGCAGCATTAGGCTCAGAACTCTGCCCCTCCCCCAGCCTCCTGTCAATCTTCGCCAAATGGGCGTGGCCTATCGGTTGATTGGCAGAGACGGAGGCAGAGGAGGAGTGGCTCTTGGAAGATCGGTGAGATTTGGATGAATGGTGGTGATGGTGGTGGTGGCTACCGTGTGAGTGTGAGGAGTCGTGTCTCGGTGCTTTGTGCGACGAATGTTCGCGGTGTTTCTCGCGGCTGGAGCGCGGACTGTGTCGGCTCTTACCACTGCCGCCACTCTCTGACGAAACCTTGATCTTCATTTTCAGCTCTTCTTGACTAGAGGAGCCGTTCTCCGACGAGGAAGGGTGGCGTCGCTTGAGCGACCCGCTCTTCGTCGCTCGCTCTTGTACCTGCTGTTGGGAATACTTCACCCTGATTGACGTAGACGGTTCGGACGACAAATGTCCGTGCTTTCGATGCTGGTCGCTTTCCTCCTCTTCGTGTCTGCGTCGATGCTCTAATTCGGCTGCATGCTTTTCACGGTATTTCTCTAGAGTGAGTTTCTGAGGGGCGAGGGTTGCCGAGCCATGTCCGTGTTTGCTTGTCGGCGCCCCCTGGAGCGCAAGAAAAGCATCGGCGCTCTGGGAAATCTGTGCAGGAAAGCTGAAAGCGGAACTCTGCAAGTCCGACAGGCCGTTGAGTGACATCGATGCCCCATCCAATGGGAAAGAGGTGGATGGTTCTGAATACATGCCCCCTCTGATGTCACACATGCTTCCCATCAATGAGGTTTCCTGGCTCAGGAAGGAACTGTCTATTGATTGGTTGTCGAGTTTTGGTTTCTTGGCAGCTTGTGTGGCCTAAAACGAGAACAAAAATAGATAAAGCTTAATCTGTCCAATACTTTACCGTTTGCATCTATACTGATTGGTTATATTTTTGGTTTGCAGCTGTAGGCTTCTGGCTTAGCTAAGGATTTGTACATACCCGCCAGTTTCGGATTCTTTTTAATCTGCTTGGTGTTTTTTCCAGGATCTGTAGAAACTCGTGAGTCAGGTCTACAAAATCAGATTCAGATTATTTTATTTAGTGCCATGTATCTACAAAATCAAGAGACAAACCTAATATATAAAAACCTATGCTAAACGCAGCAATTCTTTTTAAATATATACATTTTTGTATTCATATACATAACTTCAACTAGTATTTTCATAATTCACAATATTTGAAAGAACAAAATGAAGTATCTACTGAGCCAAGTTGTGTTTGACTGACCGTCAAGCAACTGCAGAGTCACGGTCCGGTCCACATATTCCCACCAGTGTTTCCCATCTGAAGAAACGGGAATCTCCCAGTTGGACCACTTGCAGGCCAGGTGAATACAGACACACGCCACCACTGTGGGTTTATGCTGCAGGCAGAAGGTGGTCAGGTGCAGACTGAGAGAAGAGAGAGAAGAAAAGAGAAGAGACACAGAAAACACTCCATTACAAACAGAGGACATGAGAAATGCTTCCCTAGGAACCTAATTCAATAAACTCCTTCGGTTCATTTCCATTCTTCTTAGTTCATCATAATAATCAGGATTATTTCATGTCAAAGCTGATCATAGTCCAGTCGGATGCATGTTTGCTAGAATGCTGTTTGTCTGGTCGGCTGTAAAACAAAATGTATGTAATGCATGAAACAGATTCAGTCAACAAAAAAATATAACTTAGTGTGGCATCAACTGCACAACACAACTGGTAGAGCATGATGCCAGCAACGACAAAGCAACTCAACTTCTTGCTTTAATGACCAAATCAGCTCAAAGTCACCTGACTGGCTTGAAATTATCTTTTAGTCACATTTAATCATTTAGCAGATGCTTTTATCCCGAAGTGACTTACAAATGTGAAAAACAGATGCAGTTCAACCGACAATAGGGCAACAATATATAAGAGCTGTGAGTAGTCCCAGATAGTCTAGCACAGTACACAAAGCAAGTTAATTAAAAACAAAACAAAAAACCGATATATAATAGAATAGTATGTGTCAGTATTAATGGGTCACGTGTTGGCGGAAAAGATGCATCTTTAACAGTTTCTTAAAAGCGGCTGAAGACTCGCAGGGCTCAACATTAACGCTTATCCGGGACTAGTGGATTTTTTTGAAGGGGCAAGTGAAGATTTTACTTGCCTGACAGGACAAATTAATTAAAACTTCAGTGACAAAAAATAAATAGGGAGGCATTGAAATGCAATTATCCCCGAATTGATCAAGTATTTCTGGTAACAAAGACGCGCTGTTGAGGCTTGCTGAGGCTCTTTGTGAGAGACTTTCATGGAGCAATCGAAACAAATGAGTGTAACAGCACACAAAGAAACTCATAGAAGAAGAAACATACTAAGGGTAAAAAATCTAAATGTCGATATTTTTTTTTATATATAAAATGTATCATATAGTTAAGTAACATTACACGATCAAGAGGGCCATTTTGCCAGATATATTATCACGATTGCATGTGTTGGAATAATAAACAAGTAGTTCATATTAAGTTACTTACATTTTTGACAAAATATTCACTTTTTTTTTACTGAATGATTCAGCGTTTTGAATGAATTGGTTGAAAGAATGACTCATTAAGTGACTTGCCGCCACCTACTGGTGGTTTAGTTTAAAAGAATAATTGTATTTTGCGCGCTCTTTTTATTGCCTTTGTGTATCACATATTTTAGTAATCATCATAAACGATGTATCATTTGAAAGCTTACGAACTCAAAATTCATCCTGTGAAAATCATTTTAAAATGGGATGTGTTACCATGGAAACAGTACTTTAAATTATTTTAACAGGCTCCTCCCCTAGTGGAAGGTGTCAGGTTTCACATTACATTTATTTTAACTTCTTTATTATCAAAACCTTTTCTGATCTTGATAAAAACACATTGTCAGAAAGGTCTGAGTCTCAAGGTCCCTATTTTGTGATAGAAGTGATATTTTGACAGAAATGTATTAATTCGTTACAGGGGAAAAAAAAATCAATGGGATGTGGGTGACCCCTGGTGGCTATTTTGGGTACAGCGCCTCTAAATCTCAGGAACTTCAATTTTGTGATATCAACTTCAAATTTGGAACACAACGTGGTTAGATAAATGGCTTTAATTTTATAGTAACTTTAGAGTAAAAATGATTTAGTAAAATATAGATTTTATATAAAATAAAAAGCATTTAGTACAGTAAATTTATACTGCCATAGCGTTTTCATACTTTCATTTCACTTCAGCAATAATCTGCTGAGTACCTTCTTTAAAACAAGACCAAACATAACTGTATATTCCAAAGCAATCTTGAATTACAACCATTCAAGTCTGGATAGTCCATTTTCACGTCTATTCTCAAAAAGGGGGGTGACAGTTAATCTTATAATAGTTATTGCAGTTGTAATTTTGCAGTGTAAATTATTTAATTTGATTGGTAACAGCCCTACAGTATCTTATTATAATTGAATTTATTGATCAAATGTAAGAATTTGGCATGAAAAATGACATTTAATAAGGCTAAAAAAAGGCCTTAATAAAGGTAAATAACACCCTGAGGTGAATATAAAAAATATGCAGATTTAAGTATGTAAATGCTGAAAGAACACTGATGAGAATATTGCTTCAGAATAAATTGTTCACACCACTAAAAATGTTGGATCTCAAAAAGGGAGCCGGGGCTACACTAATTCGGATACATTTAATAACGCATCTTTTTCTCTACGCTTTGGTCTTCCGACAATTAGAAATTAAAATCTAATTTCTGCCTTCCGAAATTAAAATAGTGTGCCGGATGTAGCTAGAGTGCAATAGGGATCTTCCCTAAATTAACTTGCTATAAGGACAAAAAGCATTGGAAGTAATTACAATACAGAAGAAATTAAGTTTTAAAGTGAATTCATTAACGGTGCTTAAAACCAACAAGACAACTAAATAGTTCACAAACCATAAATAAATTAAAAAATAAATATGTATTTGTAGATCAATTCTAAATGACTTTTAAGCAGAATTATTATATAAATTCATCAATGTTAAAATTTGCATAATAAAAAATAAAAAATAAATAAAGTTGGTATTGTGATGTATCATCCTGAATAAAAATAGAATCTCTATGTTTATTTTTTTATATATAAGATATATACAATTATTTTTTAAGTAATAATAATAATACAGCTTCGAGCAAAAAATAAACATGAAAAAGAAATGCGGTCATTGGTACTTACCGTGACAATCTCTAAGTTTACACCTTTGAACTCTGAGCTGATATTCAGGCTACCAATTGAGTTATTGACCTATGCACTCAATCAAGATATCTCTATTAGCACCTCTACACTCCAGGCTGTGTATTCAACCTTCTGTGCCAACAGCAAGCCCTCCGTACATTACACCGCACTGCGCCGGGCTGGGCAGACAATCGCTTCGCCCAGGCGCGAGAGAGCGTTGGACACATGAAGGAGAACCCTGCCTAATAGGAAGTCATAGGGTGCCATGGCAGTGCAACAAATAGGGGTCAGGGTAACAACCTGTTGGTAGCCATGAAATAGGAGGTCTGGGCCAAGTCCTTGCTCGCTGAGGGGAAAGACAGAAAAGACGTCCCGTTAGATACAATCCAGTCAAATGTACACAGTGGCTCTTCAACCATGTTTTGCCTTTCTAAACTCAGAATCACAGCATGAACCATTATATTAATTCGGTTTAGTCCAACAAAAAGGTATCTGAAGTGTTTAGCATTAAAAAAAAAAAATATATATATATATATATATATACCGTATTTTCCGCACTATAAGGCGCACTTAAAAGCCTTTCATTTTTTCAAAAAACGACAGTGCGCCTTATAATCCGGAGCGCCTTATATATGGATCTGGCGCCTTATGTTAACGTCTGTTAAACAACCGCTGACCTAAACCTTGTTTATACTTTCGCCTGACACCGGAGCGCGAGCCTCCGCTGACTGCGCGCGCAACTCCCCAAACAGACGAGGCATTTATACTTGACGCAACTGTTTTGTTTTAGACTGAACACCAGACCATATAACTGATTAAGACGCGCAAACTGGGTGCCGGTGTGATGAGATGTACTACTAATATCCGTCTGCTCGGGCAGATTCGGCTCAAAGTCATGCATCTTCGGATTCAGAGGCGCGCGCGCTGTTAAGGCTGTTAAGCCGAATCTGCCCGAGCAGACGGATATTTTTTTTTTTATTACCTTCGCGCTCATGCGGACGCGTCGAGTATAAACAAGGTATCTTGGTTTACATTTGGACTTTGGATGTGATCTTAGGCTTGAAAAGGTTGGTGACCACTGCATAACGCAAACCCAGTCAAACGTTTGACTGCAGTATCTTCTATTTTATGCGCCTTATAATCCGGTGCGCCCTATATATGAAAACAGTTCTAAAATAGGCCATTCATTGAAGGTGCGCCTTATAATCCGGTGCGCCTTATAGTGCGGAAAATACGGTATATATTATAATATAAACTACCATTTAAAAGTCTCTTCTGCTCAAGTCTGCATTTATTTGATCAAAATTACAGTAAAACATTTTAAATGCCTGTTTTCTGTTTTAATCTATTTTAATATGTAATTTATTCCTGTGATGCAAAGCTGAATTTTCAGCATCATTACTCGAGTCTTCAGCGTCACATGATTCTTAAATCATTCTAATATGAGGATTTGATGCTCAGGTAACAGTTCTTATTATTAATGTTGGCACCAGTTGTGCAGCTTCATATTTCTGTAGAAACTGATACATTTCAGAATTATTTGATGAACAGAATGTTCAAAAGAACATTTTTGTAACATTAATGTCTGTACAGTCACTTTTGATAAATTGAACGCATCCTTGCAGAACTATTATTATTAAATAATATTTTATGGTTTTATTTTAAATTTTATTGTATTACTTATTTACTGAAATGCAGAATTGTCACTTACAGGGAAATTTACACAAAATAAAAAGGCAATTTGTGGTTTAAATGTAAAATTACTTAGTCTAAAGTTGAAGTCAAATGACTTTTTTTAGGAATATATTGAGTAAATATGCTTCCACTGTAGTTTATGCATTATCTTACAGAATAAAATAAAAACACATTTAAATTCAATGAACTAAAATAAAAAAAAATGCACATTTTGGGGTTCCCATACAGCACTTCTAAGAGTAAAATAATAGTAATAATGAATAAAAGTCTGAAAAAAATACATGAATGGAAGCCCAGCTAACAGCATCATCGTACATCTACAATGCAAAGCCAAAAAGGCAGAACGAAGTTGTGAGTAAAAAGAAAAGAGAAAGAGATGAAGAAAGACTGGAAGCATCTACCTCGCACTAGCTGGGAACATCTCACCACATCTGTGTGAGGATGCTCTATAGTTATCTCAAACCCTGAAACAAAACCACCGGTTAGTCATGTGTTCACCATCAGGCACAAAGACACTTTCATTAACAGATCGCCACTTACCGAGTGTCTGCAGCACTATGGTTTCCAACAGCACCAGCTCTTGGGCCTGCTGGAGGTACATCTGCAGTTCAACATGGCAAAACATCAAAAACTAACCAAATAATATACATCATATACCATTAATGTGCAATTTACATCATGCTGTATAATGTATTATAGGGCTGGGTGCTAAAATGCGAATGATTGCGAAGTAATTTATCAAAATATAACAAGTTCGAAATAATGTTTAAGTGTTGTCAAAAATAATCTTTCAATATGCATCAATACCGAAATATCTGAAACAGTTCCAATACTCCTTTTCTGCAGTATTGATACACTAGGGCTGAAACGATTAGTCGACAATAAAAAAAATTTGAGTAGTCGTTTGATCTCACGTGACCTATTGTAAGGGCCTGCAATATCGCGATTGACCGCTACGGCGCTGTAGCGCTAGAGTGTAATGCAGCCGTTACAAATGCTATTGCGGTAGAAGAAAACACAGCGCGAAATATGACGGAGTGCAAACGAATCCGAACTAGCAAGGTGTGTGAAAGTTTCACAAAACTTCAAACCAAGAATGCTGTCATGTGCAATACATGCAAGTTAAAGCACTTAAAGAGGAAACAAGAGGAGCCGGTGAGAGGTGAATGTTCTCCAGCTGGAGCTAAATAACTAGCGGTAAATCTCTTTATTAGAGAATGCAATATAACTAATAATAGTAATAATATTAACAATAATAATATAATTACAGTAATTGATGATTTATTTTTGCATAGGATAAAGCTTGATCGAGCTTAGGAGTCAGGGCTGTTTTTATTATTGTAACACTATTAGGTATTACAGTCTTATCACTTGCCTGTATTTTGTTTCATATTCATGAAGACTTACAAAAGGAGATGTTATGAAGAATATCATGTCAGTTACTTTTTCATACTGTAAATTAAAAGGTAAATGAGATTGTCTCTGTCAGCTCAATTGTCATGTACATTTATTTTTTATTTTTATACTTATAATAATTGTTTGCAGATTAAGTTTGTCTGTAATGCAGCTGATTAATTTGTTTCTTTTTCTCTATTGAAAGAGAACAGAATATTTAAACAATGCGTGAGCATTTGTGTGTGATTTGAGTTGGACAGAAATCTGAAAACTTAAAGAGAATGACCTGTTTAGTTGCTCAAAGTTCATTAAAACAACCATTTCAAAAGCTGAAGTGATTTTCTTTTTTTTATATTATAGTTAGAATATGTATAACTCAGTGTTTTAACTAATTGAAAAAGCTGAATAATCGTTCCAGACTTACTGATTAGTCTGCGAAATAATCACTAGCTGCGTTTACATGGACACTTCTAATCAGATTGACGGCTCAATCGGACTAAAAAACCTTCATGTAAACACCTTAATCGATCCGATTGAGCTCGATCCGAATGAAATTTCGATCGGATTGAAAGGGGTGGTTTATCCCTTTTGTAATCCGATCGAGAGAACATGTAAACACTTGATCGGATTGAAAACCGAAACTGAAAGGACTGCGCATGTGCAATGACGTTAACTAGCGTAATGACGTATGACGCGCTGAACGAGCTGTTCTTCCTGTTGAATAAAGTGTCATATTAATAAGTTTCCCGTCATTCTAAAATTCTCATTTCACACGCGCGTCTGTGAAGTGAAGCAGGACAACGTCCCACCAGTCCTTGTTTTGGATTCTCATCCACAGACGTCTGGTTTTGGCCACGGGGAGGGGCATTTTTACTGCATGATCAATAAGCAGCATGGCAAAACGGTTAATATTCTCTAAATTATGACCAGAGACGAATTAAAATTACGTCTGCTGTTTAAAACAAATAAAGAACCAATAGAGGAGAATATTTATGCGCGAAAAGCGGGAAACTCTGTATATTCGTGCAGTGTGCGCATGTCAAAACATCAGATCCGATTTGAAACTTGTGACATAAACGCGCACATCAACACGATTACTTTATTTATCATTCATGTAAACACCTTGTTCGGATTCATCAATCGTATTGATTTCATTCCGATTGTGTCCATGTAAACGTAGCTAATGATTAGTCGATTAATCGTTCTAATAATCGTTAGATTAATCGATTATCAAAATAATCGTTTGTTGCAGCCCTAACTGAAACCAGCTGAGCACTGACTCTCTTCTCTCCAACGGCGAATTTACAGTTTGACACACACCCGCCTCCTCTCACTCACTAGTCTCATTTGCTCCGGTTATTTAGTGCTTGTACTGTACTCATTCCCACAGTACCACACCAAAAGCGCATGCACCACTGATCTCTCATAAAGCTGCGAGTACCAAATTGACTACTTTTTCATGGCTTATCGCGCTTAAAACGGTCAAATACATACAAAATGATGTCAAAATGCCCATCTTGGCAAGTATTCAGGTAAATACAGACAGTTTTGGAACGTAATTAGAAAAAACACATTTGTGTAACAGTATATTAGATCTGTGCTTAAGCTCTTAAAGTGACAGCAGCCTAATAAACCTGCTGATGTCCGTCATGTTAATTAAAAAAAAAGACAGAAAACCACTCGCTGCTCTTGACTGAAAAACGTTTGTAACTTTAATGTAAGCATTAATCTGTATTTAATTTCTACAATGAAGACTATCCAGTGTTATTTTACATTTGTAAAAATACTTTTTTCCATCTAAAAATGTATTTGACAGTAGGGCTGCACGATTTGGGGAAAATGTCATATTGCGATAATAGAGGTCAATATTGCGATTGCGATATAATAAACAAATGGTTTCATGAGTCAACTTGCTTGTATCTCAAGGAAAATAAATGCACACACAGATTAGTGATAATCTGCCTAAAGAAAAAAGTTCTTTAGTCAAGAGCAGTGAGTGTTTTTCTCTGTTTCCTTTGTTCTTTGATGAACTTTAGCGACAGATATAATTAGTGGCTCAGGGGTGCAAACACATGTATGGTCAAAAAAGAGAGAGGTAATCGAAGCCCTCGTCCCGCGGCAAATATCCAGATACTACATTGCCACCATCCCCAACCCACCCCTATAGGCACATAGAGTCAAATGAAATTTAGAAAAAGCTTGCACTTCTTCTTCTTGCTTTACTGCTACTTCCTGAAAACAATTTCACCTGATAATTTGAATAGCTCTTTTTGTAAAGAATTAATAATTCTAGGATGATTGGGGTAATTGTGTAGGGTAGGCCTAGTGCATCTGCATATAAACTAATAAACAAAATACAAATATAAATACAATAAAACACAAATACACGAGAAATAAAGCAGTGCTTTATGTTTTTCAGGTAAATAAACTGTATTAAGTATTAATACAGTTTATCTTTTGACAAAACGTGATTTTTCTCTTTCTCTTTTGTTGTTTGATTAACTTTGGTGACACAAACAGCTGCAGGTATATTGGGTGCTGTCCCTTTAAGACGAATGCGCGTATCTAATACCGGTAATGACACGCATCCGTTTTATTTTGACTGCGTTTACGGGGAAACTCGTTGAGACGGACACTGGCTTATTTTTTCGTGCACATGTCTGTTCAAACACAAATAGAAAAGAAAGAAAAGGGAATTCGGTGTTCACGAACTTCACGTGCTGTCTGCGACTGCGTGGCTCTGTGCGATCTACATTTGGATGTTAAACCTAATATAGATAGCCTGATACAGCAAAGACAACGTCGGCAGTATTGACGGCAAAATAGGCTACAGAATGTTTCGTTCTGTAGGCCTACTGACAGGGGCAATATTTGAAAATCGATAATTAGGCCTATTTTTTTAATTACAATTATATATGCATTTGTCAAAACCGAGAGACTTTCAAGCATCAAAATGTAATTAATATGTATTTGCGCCTTCTATTTTGTCTGAAAACTTCCAACACTCTTGCGTGTCGCGTGAAAAATAGGCGTCGGTTGCGGTTCTATTTCTAGCACGCGGTTTCGGCGCGGCTCGAGAAGTGTGTGTGTCACGCAGGCATTGTGCTCTAACACAAGCTCTAACCAGTTAACATGAGAGCCGACAAAAAACGGACACTCCACGCCACGCAGAGAGAAATGTGATGCAGTGGCAGATCCAGAGTGAGACAGAAACACTAGTGGTTCACGCTTGCGCACAAACTGCTGGTTGGGCGCGCAGTGTTCTGAATCTGATTCGCTTATTTCCTATTTACTTGTTGGTGGACGCAATCTAGAATTACTGTTGGTTAAATTATAATCAGACCCTCTCAAACCACCCCCCCTCCCCCCTCCTTAAAAAAAACCTCTTCGGATCTGCACGATTCACACAAGTCACCCAAACTGACGTGAAAAAAGCGGGAGGCGCCGAAAAGCGCGCTGTTTGCACCCCTGGTGGCTACTGTGTACTGTCCCTTTAAGACCAGCCGCTGCTGTCAGAGACGCGGCTCTAACACGCGCCTCATTCTCTCACGAGTCACAACTCTTCACGTTCATCATAAGACTACTCTTTTGTTATGAAGATACTCGACAAAAAGACATTTTGGCATAATTGTGTGTGTTATTGTTCGTTCAAGCTCGAAAGAGAACTGTATTCTGGCATGCTGTTTTGTGCACACGCACGATATTAGCGCGAGTCTTTCTGTGTGTCACAGTCAGACATTCACAGGCAGCGCGTTCTTTTTGGCATACATGTGTGTTGTTCGTTCTACCGCGAAAGAGAACTTGATACTGGCGCGCTGTCTGTACGATACTGGCACGCGTCTATCTGTGGGTCGTGTGTGTGTGTGTGTCAGGAGGACATTCACTGACAGCGCGTTCTTTTTTGTCTTATCGCGCATGAATGGTTTAAAAGCATTTGCATGAATAAGAGCGGGATCATGTAACACTAGCCAAAGGATGCCAAAAATTAACAGATGCTGCGTTAATAGCGCTAATTTGTTTATTTAATATAAAAATCGCAGCATTTTGCGTCATATAATCGCGTAGGCTTGACATCGCGATTGCGATACGATTAATCGTGCAGCACTATTTGACAGTCTAGATTTTTGATGACCTGTTTTATGTATTTAATATTTTACGTATATACATTTATTTGTTTATTTTATACAAGTGCATGGATTGGAGAGGCTTGTGTTTAATTAAATGTTAATAAATGTTTAATTTAAGCAATTTTCTGTATAACTTCTTATTAATGGTTAGATTTTATGAGATGAAGGGGGTAAAAAAAGGAAAATCGGCCAAACATATCGACCAAAAAAAAAATACAAAAAATAAATCGCCATCATATCTCGGCCGTCCTGGTTTCTACATATAGGCATCGGCCAGAGAAAAACCCTATCAGTCGACCTCTAGTTATACGTGTGGATTTACCTATGATAATCATGATCTAAATGTATGATACTATGGATGACCAATGGTTAATTTTAACAAAAGTAAAATCCTAACTGAAACAAATCATATCATTTTACTCTGAGGTTATTTAAATTTTTACAGATGTTACCATTTGTGTTAATGGACAAATTTACATCTGCCTCCTAACTCAAGCTACTGTCAAATGCGAATTTCTAAGAGACAAAACAAAATATTAATATTACGGCCTGTACTGCAAACTGTGCCGAAGATACGCATCAAAGTCAGGCAACACAAATTTCTTTTGTTAAGGAAAAAAATTATGAAAAGTTGTAAATATTCTACCTCAGATTTGTAAAATGTCATGTTCTGACAATAAAGAGTAGATTAAAACTACAATTAGCTGTCTGGTTTCTACAAATTGAAAGAAAAATATTTGACAGTTATCGTGATAATTATCTATATCGACTGCAATGAAAAAAATTATATCACGATAATTTTTTGGGCCTAATAATCACCCAGTCCTAAAATAAAGTGGAGCGAGAAACTACATTACCCACAAGGCCTCACACTCACATTGCTCTTGGTGTCCAGCGGAGGGTCTTGAGGGTTCAGGCAAGCATGTGCTACTTTAATAACATGTTCAAGTTTCCTGGGTTGCTCCTCCACTTTAGCAGCCAGAAACAGAGCGGTGGGAGAGATGATCTGATTGAAGAGAGCAAACAATTACAATATTACAAAAATCAGAAAACAATCAGGTTACGAATCGCACCAGTGCTGCCAATTAAATTCCTGTGAAATCCTAAAAATAGTGCATACGCAGGTCAACAAACACAGAAATAAATATGAAAATTTAGAGTGATCAAATTATAATCAATAAAAAAAGAAAAGCATACTCACATTTCTATGGAATTTCGTAAAGGAATTTAGCATGTAAAATCGGTGCATATAGACGATTGATGTGTTGATTGTAAGTTGGGATCTGCACAGTTTCATCAAGGAAGAAAAACACTACAAAATAACCTACTGTATGCAATATAATATAGAACAATTTTATACTAATAAATAATAACTTTCAGAACGATCACTCAAAACCAAACTAAAACAGCTCATAGTGCCAATTTACACTAATAAATGTGAAAAAAAACGAATAATAAACTATAATAAAAAGGAAAATACATTAAATAACATACTTATATAAGACAACACGCAATGAAAATACATCTTGTTTAGCCTTAACATAGTTAAGTCTCAATCACTCTTAAACCCATAAAACACACCAAACAACCTCATTATGAGAGTAAAAATCTGATTAGATGAGGTAAAAATTATATTTATCCAGAAATACGGTTTAGGTCAAGCATAAAGACACTGAATCACCTTCCTGTCATTCACACACGTCTGTTTCACACACCAACTCATGTGATACCCCCAAATACACTTTATTATGCAGTTAAAAGGCGAACTGTAAAGAAATAAGGTGTTTTGCGTGAATTTTAACGCGTAAAACATCGTATTTTAGCCGGCACATTTTTCACTTGATCAAAAGCGGCAGCGTGCTAATATGCTAACGGCTAACTCAGTCACAGCGCTGCTGTTTTAGAGAAGGATACACGTTTAACCGTTGTCCCATATCCTGAATTAGGTTGGCGGCTTGCTGTCGGTATGAGAGCTCGCGGTCGGGCTCGACTCCGCAGCGGCGGGACGGCGTGTTTTCGAACTGTTCTCGGGTAAAGAGCCATTTGCTGGAGCCCCGCTGCACCGCCGCCATCATCCCACCCGCTTCCGCCCGCACTGCGCTCTACATCACCGTGACGTCACTGGGCGCGAGGGCGAGCGCTGCAGCGACATGAGCTGGATGGAGGCGGTACGTGACATATGAAGCGTAGCGTTCACAAGATGGGGATCGACAACTCTTTTCCCCCGGTTTCACAGACACAATACTTAATCCTAGTCCCAGACTAAAAATCCATGTTTTTTAACCGAAAGCAACTTGTACTGACATATCATAAACAAATAAAATAAAAAGTCTCAAGACTTTTATCTCAAGATACAAACACACCAGTAATGTTTTGTTTTTTTAAAGAGCTGTGGTGTATGTAACTTTTTTGCCGTAAAGCATAAAACTACTAACCTGGAAATCCAGACCTAAATCTAAAAGATTAATGGTCTGGCGTCGACTAATGAAAATCGCCCAGCTCGAGCTACGACCAATCACAACAATAAACCCCATACGCTTAGATAGCGGAGCTAACTGGTAGATTAGACTCTTGCCGTATCCGGTCGGCAAAACAGCAAAAACTTGCAAAAGAATGATTCGAGCGGCGTCTTCTGTTCCTGTTTTAAATAAAAAGCCAAGTCTAACTCGTTCATTGTAGCGGCCAAAGCCGTTTCAAACAACTGGTGTTCATCCATAGCCATCTTTCAATGTTTACTAATGACTTCGACGTCACAGCGCTGTCGTCATCTGTTTAGCTCGCCTCTGGCCCAGATAGCCCGATGTGATTGGTGCAGCTCAGATCGAGGGGCATATTTAATGAGCATCATTACTCGACACCAGAGTAACTCGCTGAGCAAATTCAACTTGTGCTCTCGCGAGAACTCTGGATTTCCAGGGTATAAAAATACCATAATATGTTTGCAGAGATTTAGGAAACATGCTTGTTCACATACTTGTTTCTCTGAAAAACAATGTTACAGGCAGTTTTTTTTTTTTTTTTTTGGGTCTTTGAAATGTGCGTTCTGTGTTGGAATGTCTGTTTTTGTTTGGGTCTGTGTGACTCCACCCACTGCCAATTTACCCAATAGTATTTCGCTATACCGCCAACTGGCAACAGGTTGGCAGAAAACAGCGTATTGCAGCTATGGAAGCCAGCAAACAAACTAGGCCAGAGATCGGAGATTTTACCCAACCTAAAAAGCCTCGGCATCCATCTAAATCTCTATGAACGGGAGCATATTAAAACACGGATAAATCAACTTACAAGTGTGTATATCTCCTCGCCTTCCATTGTTAATTGCGCTCGCTCTTGTTGCGTGTCCTCAATCTGGAAACCCGTGTGAGCGTCGAGTCTGAGGAGGAGGGGGCGGAAGAAACAACCCGCTCTAATATTTTTTATTTGAACTGCAGTACCCATTTCAACCACTAGCTGTAAATCTTACATACTGCACCTTTAAAAAAGCTACTTAAATGCCCTAATTGAACTCAGGCCTAATCCTGGCTGAAATCCTTTCTGTGAAACCAGGCCTTTAACTCTTTAAGATATCTTCATAGAATAATAAATGTATCAGATATAATAATATATGCAATAACATATTACATATTATAATAATATATAGGCTACTGTACATATAATAATAACAATCAAACGATTAATCGCATCTTATAGTTAAAAGTTTGTTTAAATAAAATGCAGAGGTGGACAGTAAGAAAGTACATTTACTTGAGTACTGTACTTAAGTACACTTTTTGAGTATTTACTTGAGTATTATTTTTTCTGGAAACTTTTTACTTCAACTTCACTACATTTGAAAGACGAATATCGTACTTTTTACTCCACTACATTTCTGTCAAGGTCCTTGAGTAGAAAGTAGTAGCCTAATGTCAGATTTTGGTTTATGATTTTGATTGCAGGGATTACATTTTGAAAGTCGGAAAAGGTTGGACATTTTGGTTGGAAAAGTTTATTACACATGCCACTCAAGAGTAATTTCGCTTTTATCCTAGATGTGTAAATTGACAGTCCTGTTTTAGTTTCGTAAACTGCAATAATGACTTTGTCACACAAGATGTCGCTAAAGCCCCGCTACTGAATTGATTTGAATTGTAATTACTTTCATTTAAAATCTATCTATCTATCTATCTATCTATCTATCTATCTATCTATCTATCTATCTATCTATCTATCTATCTATCTATCTATCTATCTATCTATCTATCTATCTATCTATCTATTTTTGCCAAATAAAATCCATCCCAATGTATAAAGGCTGATGAACTGTTACCCCAACAATTTTTTATATCCTAATCGTAATAATATTGTGCCAAAATTAACTAGGCTTTTTCTTTCTTTTTCCCCCTCCCATTTATTTTCTTTCCATGTATTCCTTCAGATGTATTCCAATAACTGTTTTCTGTATGAGTTGAAGTGTGAGGTGTTTGTTTAATATGCACAGATTGCACACAGATGTTTGTTTGATCACACGACACCAGAGCTCCCAGACGGATTCTCTAAATTCCCACTACTTTTATTTAATAGTAATACTTTTGACTTATTTTGAAGAGCAAGCTTTGTTTGTAAAGTGCACGCGGTGCTTCACACGTGTGTGTTTTTAATTAGAGTGTGTGTGCGTGCGCGCTCGCGCTCGAGCGAATGATGCGCTGAGGCTCTCCAGCAGTGCACATCTCCCCCGCTCGCGACCAGGTGTCACATTCTTCGGATGCTTCTGACCATTTGAACCCGGGACCGAGTCATCATGACGGACCCTTCCTCAGCTGCTGACCCCACTGCTGGTCCTGTAGACCCCGGTCCAGGTGCTCCTGCTTCTGTTCCGGATCCAGCGGTAGTGGATCCAGGATCGATTCCTGCAAACGGACACCATTCGAACCAAGCAGACACTTTCAACATGGAGCAGCAGATGAAAATAGGAGAGCCAGATGACAACGGTACGGAGTTCGCGTCTAAATACTTTTAATAGAGTTTATTTGCATTGAAAAATACACGTAAAGCGGAGCACGGGGCAAGTTGTCACACGTTTACTCAGGGAAAATTGATCAGGGTTGTTTTTATTTTTGAAAGTCATCTTCTGTACACAAACATTAAAGTCTTGACTACAAAATTATATTAAATAAAGCATTTTCCACAACATATTACATTTATTATAGGCTAGTCAATGCCTACAAATATATTAGCCTACATTATACAGTAGCCTATATATAAAAAATAAATATTTGTATATTATATATAATAAAACTATCTAAATCTAACTATTGTTCTGCATAACGTGTAATTAATTCATTGTTTAAAGTTACAGCATATTAAACGTGTGTGACAACTTGCCCCGAACAGATTTTGTGAGAACAGATTCATTCATTGCATAGCTGATTCTTTTCTGAATGAATTATTCTGTGATTTTCTTGTGCTCACTTGTCAAAATGTCACTTGTCATAATTTGGAGAACAAAATTCTCAAAACAGATATTTTCGAATTATGCTTTAAAGTCGGCATGAAATGGAAGTTGCGATTGAAAAAATAAATGTGGGCGGGACTTGATTTTGTCCATGGGGAATTGATTGGATAGTTGTGGTTTGCTATTGGTGGATCTCATGTGAGTGACAGGTTGCTAACGAGGGCACATGAATTTATACAAAATAATGATGTTCACAGATAAATAATTTATAATAAATACTTAAGTATTTCATTAACAAAAAGGCATGCTGACTTTAAATCAAAATACAAAAATACTCTGCTAAAGAAAACATGCATTTATATAATTGCACTTTTGAGTCAAATCTCTTGAGCCTGTAACAAGTCTGCTTCAAACACTTTATGGACTTATTTCAGAATAAATGGCATTAATTTCTTCTGAGACAAATGTAGGATGTGTTTACATGTGAGGAAAGATGGCGTAATCTAACCGAGCGCTGTCCCTCAGCAGGTCTTCTGGAGAGCAGTATGCGTCTGAAACCCCACGAGGCTCAGAGTTACAGAAAAAAGGCATTATGGGTATCGTGGGTCTCCATTGTAGTGACGATGATCTTAGCCATCGCTGCGTTCAGTGAGTATCTGGCCCTTCATCTAGAGCATCATGGACCCCTTGATGATACAGACCTGTATGATGTCATATCCTGTTTTGAAGATGAGCTCTTAATTCTTTTGTCTTCTTTTGGGACTGTGATGTAGTTTTAAAGGACAAGGTTTTTTTTATGTAGTTATGTTTTTTATGTAGTTTTTTATGTAGATTTATGTAGTTTTCTGTGTAGTTTATTTTATTTTTTTACATAGAGCGTAGAATAATCATTTATATTATACCTAAATTATGAAAAAAGCTCATTTCGGCTGCCTGTATCCGGGATCTTGTCCTTTCGGTCATAACCCACAGCTCATGACCATAGGTGAGAGTAGGATTGTAGATTGACCGGTAAATCAAGAGCTTCGCCTTGCGGCTCAGCTCCTTCTTCACCACAACAGACCGGTACATCGACAGCATTACTGCAGAAGCTGCACCGATCCGTCTGTCAATCTCCCGTTCCATCCTTCCCTCACTCGTGAACAAGACCTCAAGATACTTGAACTCCTCCACTCGAGGCAGGAACTCTCCACCAACCTGAAGTGGGCAAGCCACCCTTTTCCGACTGAGAACCATGGCCTCGGATTTGAAGGTTCTGATTCTCATCCCAGCTGCTTCACACTCGGCTGCAAACCGTCCCAGTGCATGCTGAAGGTCCTGGTCTGTTGAGGCCAACACGACAACATCATCAGCAAAAAGCAGAGACGAAATTGTGTGGTCCCCGGAAAACCGCACTGTTCCTCCTGAATCCGAGGTTCTACTATCGGCCGTATTCTCCTCTCCAGTACCCTGGCATAGACTTTCCCGGGGAGGCTGAGAAGTGTGATCCCCCTGTCAGCCAAGACAGCCCCACAACATCCAGAGACTTGAGGTACTCAGGGCGGATCTCATCCACCCCCGGTGCCTTGCCACCGAGGAGCTTCTTGACTACCTCTGTGACTTCAGCTTGGGTGATGGATGAGTCCACCTCCGAGCCCTCAGCCTCTGCTTCCTCAATGGAAGACGTGTTGGTGGGATTGAGGAGATCCTCGAAGTATTCCTTCCACTGTCCGACGACATCCCCTGTTGAGGTCAACAGCTGCCCACCTCCACTGTAAACAGTGTTGGGCACTGTTTCCCTCTCCTGAGGCGCCGGACGGTTTGCCAGAATCTCTTCGAGGCCAACCGGTAGTCCTTCTCCATGGCCTCACCGAACTCCTCCCAGGCCCAATTTTTTGCCTCCACAACCACCCGGGCTGCAGTCTGCTTGGTCTGCCAGTACCTGTCAGCTGCCTCAGGAGTCCCACCAGCCAGCCAGGCCGATATACTTCCGGTGTCCACCACCGGGTTCGGGGATTGCCGCCTCGACAGGCACCGAAGACCAGCGCAGAGCGGCCGCGTCGACAATGGAGGTGGAGAACATGGTCCATTCAGACTCAATATCTCCAGACTCCCTCGGGATCCAGTCGAAGCTCCACTGGAGGTGGAAGTTGAAGATTTCTCTGACGGGCCAAACGTTCCCTCACAGTACATTTGGGTCTGCCGAGTCTATTCAACTTCCTCCCCCGCCATCGGATCCAACTCACCACCAGGTGGTGATCAGTTGACAGCTCCGCCCCACTCTTCACCCGAGTGTCCAAGACATACGGCCGGAGGTTGGAATAAACGACCACAAAGTCAATCATCGACCTCCGGCCTAGGGTGTCCTGGTGCCACATGCACTGGTGGACACCCTTATGCTTGAACATGGTGTTCGTTATGGACAAGCTGTGACTAGCACAGAAGTCCAATAACAGAACACCGCTTGGGTTCAGATCAGGGGGGCCGTTCCTCCCAATCACGCCCCTTCTGGTGTCACTGTCGCTGCCCACGTGGGCGTTGAAGTCCCCCAGTAGAACGACGGAGTCCCCAGTCGGAGCACTTTCCAGCACCCCTTCCAGAGAGGACCGGGTACTCTGCACTGCCGTTCGGCCCGTAGGCGGACACGACAGTGAGAGAGTGTATCTTCTTTTAATTCACATAATTATATATATATATATATATATACAGTGGTGGTCAGAATTAATGGCACCCCTGGTAAATAAGATAAAAATGGCTGTAAAAAATAAATCTGCATTGTTTATCCTTTTGATCTTTCATTCAAAAAATTCGCAAAAATGTAACCTTTCATTGAAGTAAAAGAATTGAAAGTGTGGAGGAAATCACATTATAAAATAAATGTTTTTCTCCAAAACACGCTGGCCACAATTATTGGCACCCTGTTATTAAATACTTTTTGCAACCTCCTTTTGCCAAGATAACATATCTGAGTTTTCTTCTATAATGCCTGATGAGTTTGGAGAATAACTGACAAGAGATCAGAGACCATTCCTCCATAGAGAATCTCTCCAGATCCTTCAGATTCACAAGTTCATGTTGGCGCTTCTGTTCAGTTCACCCCACTTATTTTCTATAGTGTTCAGTTTAGGGGACTGGGACGATCATGGCAGAAGCTTCATTTTGTGCTCAGTTACACATTTTTGTGTTGATTTTGATGTTTGTTTTGGACCGTTGTCCTGATGGAAGATCCAACCACGGCCCATTATAAGATTTCTAGCAGAGGCCGACAGGTTTTGATTTTTTATCTGTTGGTATTTGCTAGAGTCCATAATACCATGTATCTGAACAAGATGTCCAGGACCTCCAGCAAAAAAATAGGCCCACAACATATAAGATCCAGCAGTATATTTAACCGTAGGCATGGGGTACTTTTTATCCTTGTTTGCACCAAACACATCTGGTGGGTTTTCTGCCAAAAAGTCATTTTTTTGTTTCATCTGACCACAGAATCCGGTCCCTTTTGAAGATCCAGTCGTGTCTGACAACTGAATATGCTGGAGTTAGATTTTTCTTGAAACCCTCCCAAACAACATGTGGTTGTGTAAGGGTTGTTTGATAAAAAATTTTAGGCTTTCCGACCCCCAAGACTCAAGTAATCTCTGCAATTCTCCATCTGTGATCCTTGAAGAGTCTTTGGCCACTCAAACTTTCCTCCTCACCGTGCATTAAAGGGTCATGACACCCCCCTCTTTCAGCTCAAGTCTAGCTCACAATCTTTTTGAAAAATGCAACTTAATTGGGCGTGGTGGCTGTGAGAAGAAGGGAGGGGAGTGGGTGTGGTATGGCACGGCAGGGGAGAGGGGAGGGTGGAAACTGTCATCGCCAGTGGCCCATGCACTAAAAATCAGTGGTAAAACGTGAGGAAATGCTAGATTTTTTTATAGCTGGCAAAGTTATAGTCTAATGAAATACACTGACACCTTATAATTGTATTTAAAACATATAAATGCACATGTATATGTATAATTATGTCATTATAAAATATATATTTGTTTATATACACACTATAAATGCATATATTTGAAAATAAAAAAATTCCGCTTAAAAAAACAAACAATGTTCCGTACATAGCCTAGATCTACGCGCCCCCTAAACCCACATAATAAAGATGGACAGTGACATAGAAATTTGCACAAATTAAGCATACGTTCCATACAATTGAGGTATTATCGAAATATCTAAATTTTAATAACGAGTGATTATTTAACAAAAGGCAAGTAAAACGGTCAGGGTTACATTTTAGACACACACACACACACACCTCTGAAGCGATAGAAAAGTCCTCGGGACCGCATCACTCGCAAGACGAAACCTGCATTGGTGTACAAGGCCGAAGTCCACCATTCTCCAGTTGAGTGGTTGCTACACACACATTGTTTAACGTTAGATGTGTCTGTGGTTGATGGCCGGAGTCTAGTCCTGGCAGCATCGCGAGGAAAGTTGCACTGGAACTTTTGCACCACGAAAACAAACGCGCGTCCCATCACTGCCTCTCTCATCTACTACGCGATATCATAGTTTGACATGTCTGTCATTGGAAAGATCCACGTGGTGTCATGAATAATTAAGAGAAAGTGTCTTCTCATTGGATAAAAAACTCAGTCTCATTAATAATTATGAGACACCGATGAGTCATCAAAGTACTATCGTGCTCTGCCACGTCACAGCCTGTGACGTGGACACGATGAAGATTTTAAACCCGGAAGACGAAAATAGCGTATAAAAACTAAAATGTAACCATTTTCCCCCTACTATTAAATCTAACAGATGCTAACATTGTCTTCAATGGTGTTCAACACACATACCTCTGTTAAAATCTCAGAAAGTTTGGTTTAGGGTGTCATGACCCTTTAAGACAATATAGACACACGTCCTCTTCCTGGCAGATTCGTAACATCTTTAGTTGATTATAACTTCTTAATTATTGCCCTGATGGTCAAAATGGGGATTTTCAATTCTTTAGCTATTTTCTTACAGCCACTTTCTATTTTGTGATGCTCAACAATATTTTAATGCACATCAGAACTATATTCTTTGGTTTTACTCATTGTGATGGATGATTAAAGAAATTTGGCCTTTGTGTATTCGTCATATTTAAACTCCTGTGAAACAAGAAGTCATAGCTAGACAAGTTCATGTTCCTAGTTACCCTGGTGTGCTAAATAAAGGTAAATATTAATGGGAATATACTCAGAGTTATTTTACTCTTAAAAAATTCAAGGGGTGCCAATAATTGTGGCCGACGTGTTTTGGCGAAAAACATTTATTTCATAATGTGATTTCCACCCCACTTTCAATTCTTTTACTTCAATAAAAGGTTTGATTTTTGAGAATTTTTTGAATGAAAGATCAAAAGTATAAACAATGCAGATTTATTTTTTTACAGCCATTTTTGATCATATTTACCAGGGGTGCCATTAATTCTGTCCACCACTGTATATTTACAGTATATATATATATATATATATATATATATATATATATATATATATATATATAATTTTTTTATATATATATATAAATAAGATATAAATATATATAATATAAAATATTAATATAAAATGTATATATTTATTTTATATATTATTATATAATTACCTGTAATTATATTTTAATAATACATATTTTATAATTCATTTAATGCTAAATATATATATATATATATATATATATATATATATATATATATATATATATATATATATATATAATTTATTTAAAAAAAAATTCACATCTGACCCACATCTGTATGTTGTTTGGTTCCGTGCCACAAGCTTGATTCACAAGATCTGGTTTGACTAGTTTTTTCCTGGTTGTTCTACAAGATTACTTTGATAATCGTCACTGAAAGAAGTTGCACAGGATAAACACAGACATACGGGAACTTTGACAACCAAATACATTCATAGCACATTTTATTCTCAACTACAAATACAAAATATTCTAAGGTACAAAACTGGGAGACTGTAAAAATAGTTGTCATATAATGGAAAACAGTATCTTGCTCTTTTGTAAAATTTACTTTAAAGGGGTTTCAAAAGAGTTTAATGTACTGTGGAGACAATTCTTATGTTCTCAACCGCTGGCATACTCTCCTTATTTCTGTACTATATAGTATGCTTTGAATTTTCCTGTATTCCTGGATTACAGTTGCAGTTTTCTGGAAAACTGTATCCCAAAATGCAGTGCACTTAACTTGACCTTCCATTTCCAAAAAGATCAGAGAAACGTTTTAGGTTTTAATCGGCATTATGCCACAAATGCTTTTGATAGAGCTTAACTTGAACCCAGAATATTCCCTTAAATCATTAAGCTGGGATTCTCAAGTTTGGTGTTACGCAGACTATTGTTGTTTTCTCAGCACAAAGTGTGCTTAATCATTTCGTATACCGCTTCCAGGCCTTGTGGTTTAATCTTGGAGCAGCTGATTTTAAGCAAACAGAAGCCCTGCACTGGATTTAATGTATGATTTTGAAGGAACGGTTTCTTACTTGGTGCTCCATCCCTCGGGAACTAAATGACTCACCTTACACTTCCAGAGTTGGACGGGGACTCTGGGACTCACGTTGCCAGGCTGTGAAGATTCTGTCACATAGCAACTCCAGAGCAACGACGCTTGAGAGATGTTGTCATTTAAACTCCCCTCTATCAGTAATGGCTACAATTTAGCGGAAATGATTGCAGACAGCCGAGGGCAAAATGATTGATATAGAGTTAATGTTTTTGGTTACTATTCACAAAATATTTAGATTTATTCTACATTTAGTCATGGTGCTTGCTAAGGGCTTTTTGACTTGAGCCATTAAGCAACCACCTATCAACACCCTAGAAAACATTAGCAAGAGCATAGCAACACCCATAGCTTCATAGCAGCTAGCTAATAGAATTTTATTTTGTGATGAGCAGTTGACTTATCCTAAATAGTTACAAAATAAATAAATAGACATAAATATTGATTTTGGTTGAATTTTGTGGGAGAATAAAGAGTGCAGAGTGATAGAGGCACAGTTTAGTGTTAGCATTAGCGTTTAGCATAATTCTCAGTTAGAAAGCCTCACTTCCTCTCCAGCACACTGGAGTTCACTGAACGTGTACTTTTAAACACACACAAACTTGAAAACTACAAGCAAATATTGATATGTGAACACACTGGGAAACTAAATATTTGATCAGTGTTTAACTGTAGTCAAGGAATGCTTTGACAAGGCATTGATGTCTTGAACATGCATCAAAAAAGTGGGTGGAACTTCTATGCTGAGTTAAATAAGTGTTGCTGTTAGTTTTATATACACAATATACGAAGGAAATTAATCTGTTAGCATGTGCAATATAGTCACCGCCACAATGCTACAATGTTGTGGGTGGCTGCCTTAGCAATGCTATGTGGTTCCTGGGGTGTTCGGGGTGGTGTATATGCCGTTGCTAGGGTGTTCTAGGTGGTTGCTAAGCTGTTTGTATGTGGATTTATATTTGTCCATGTCCAACCCCAAGTATCTGTGATGTTTTCCCCCTCCTCATTGCCAGTAGGTTAGAACTTAAAATGTTAAGTTCACTGAACTTTATTATTACTCTGTAACTTAAACTGACTTAAAATATCGAGTTGACTTAACATATTAAATTGCTTAACATATTTTGATGAGTTACAGTAACTTAAAACATATGTTGTCATAACTTATTGATCCTACCATCAATAAGGCCCCTCTTTAATTTAAGTCTGTGATTTGTTTTGCCCATTTTTTCTATTCGCCTCACATAAGGGCACGCATTTAAACACCACTTTTTATAAGTGCACTAGCATATAGAGAACTCAAAGTTACTAAATATTCACTAAAAGCCACGAAAATCCCACCTCGACTTCCACACAGTCTTCAAGAGCATTAGCGTTATGTTTGGGTAGCGTGCATTTGGGTCAGTATGGGTTTTGAGAAGATCAAATCTGGTGGATTATGGTTTTAACCGAATTATCCTCGAATCAGTTCAGATAAAGTGTCTGTCTGATCAGTTTACTGCCTGGCGATCTGAGTCTTGCTATCTTCGCTGAAGCGCTTGTGAGTTTACGCTATCTGAAGTGTAAGCGGAACGTTTTTTCATTAACGGCTGGTGGGGGATACTGATGAAGGCAGAAAAAAGCAAGGAAGGAAGGAAGAAATGAGGAGAAGAAGAGATATGGTCTAATATATGCCAGACTGTGAGATCTGAATTCCCAGATGTCTCGAAGCTTCCAGTGCAGCCAATTAACACGCTCTCAGCGACAGAGTGTCTTCTGCTTCACACACTCGCACAAATGCGCTCGCATACCTCCAAACTTAATAAACATGTCTAGAAATGCATCTGCTGCGGGGAAATAAGCGCTATTTGCTGCAACGGAATTTGTTTAAATGTCTGTTCTTGGAGAATTTACTGACTTCAAGCTAAAGAAAACTAAATTAGTATGTGTGTGTGTGTGTGTGTGTGTGTGTGTGGAAGATTTTCTTGCGGCACAGAATGTAAATATCACACTGCGAGGAGAGGTCACAGATAGAGGAGGGGTAGTTCACTCTCATATTAATGCATTCAGCACTACCAGCCTGTAAAAGCCAGCATGCCAACTCCCATAGAGCCCCGTGTCTAAAAATAAAAGATGGAAGACAGAGAGAGAGCGAGAGAGAGAGAGAGGGTGCTTTGCCCTCTCTGCACCTCCTCTGTTTTTTTAAAACATCAAGTGAGTCAAGTAAACGGGTTTGTGAAAACAACTAGACGAAAAGCTAAAAAAAGTCACAGTTTCAGAGTTGGTAAACAGTCTGAGGAATATCTACTGGAATAGAATATCTTAATATGTTAGCTTTAACATATTAGTTTTAGCATTAACATTACAAACATGAGTGTTAGCATTAGCAATAACATTACAATTAGCATTAGTGTTAGCAATAGTAGGCTTTATAGTATTGTAACTGAAATCTGCTCAAGCTAACATTTCAGTTTTAGTATTAATGTTAGCACTTTTATTAAAATTTGTTTTAGTATCTGATATCAACTAAAATATACTAATTTATTAGCTTTAACGTATTAGTTTTACGGTGTGTTGTACATGGGTGTGTGGGTGTGGTCACTGAACCACATAACATACCAGAAAATACAGAGAACTAAAGAAACTCAGGGCTTAAATACATACAGGATTAATTAACATAACCAATCAAAAACCATAAAGACAAACTATTTATTCAACTATTACTATTTAAGCATGTAGAAAGTTGCTACAGGTATTAGCAATACCATTAGTTTTAGTAGTATCATAACAACAACACTGACCAGTCAAAAGTCTTTCATGAGACTGCAGTATTGTTTCTTGAAAATGTCCTGTAAGTGATAACAACATGCTAATTTATTCACCAACTCTGACACAGAAACTAGATCACATTCCCTGTTTTGGTTTGTGTGTGTGTGTGTGTGTGAGGATGCTTTTGTGTGTGTCAAAAAGACAGACCGAGCGGAAGACAGGTTTTTTTATAGCAGCTGTTGTGTTGGATTTCAACATTCTGCAACTCACCAGCTATAAAGATTCTGCCCTATTTTCACAGACACACACACACAAAAAAAAACACACCTAAAAGAAAGCACACAAGGCTAGCTTCCTTGAGCAGTCAAGGACAAGATCTTCAAAGAGTTTTATACATCATGCGCCACTGATACATCTGAGAATAACTGTCACAACGCGGTTCTTGCCGCATAGCAGCAGCATGTTCACTCACAGTGCGATACGTGTAACAAACTGGAATGAAATAGATTTGACACGTTCTCACAAAGTTAGTGTTGTGATATTTTTTGTCAGAGCACTGAATGAGTTGTGCAAGTTTGCGCGGTGAAACACGCAACATGAATGTGCGTAAGGACGCTAACGGTCATGTGACAAACGCCATATAAAACGTAACCAAATCTAATTACCAAATCTAGTGAAATGCAAACAGCCAACAATAAGCAAAGTTTTGTGAAATTCTACAAAAACAAGGTCCAAAAGTAACTTTAAGATAAAAACGTTACCAGACAAATCTTTTGGTGCCGCAGCATGATGACTTACGATAAATTGCGCAATAGCTATTAAAGCTTGTTTCCACCAGGACGTAAAAAAAGTAATTATGTTTTTCTATCTGGAGAGTTTATATCTCGCAATTCAGACTTTATAACTCACAATTTAGAGTTTATATCTAACAATTCTGACTTTTTTTTCTCAAAATTGCGTTTATATCTACCAATTCTGACTTTTTTCCTCAAAATTGTGCGTTTATATCTCGGAATTTGGACTTTATAACTCACAATTTAGAGTTTATATCTAACAATTCTGACTTTTTTTTCTCAAAATTGCGTTTATATCTAACAATTCTGACTTTTTTCCTCAAAATTGTGCGTTTATATCTCGGAATTTGGACTTTATAACTCCTAATTTCGAGTTTATATCTCACAATTCAGAATTTTTTGCCAAAAATTGTGATTTTATATCTCGCAGTACAGACTTTACAACTCACAATTTCAAGTTTATATCTCACAATTCTGACTTTTTTCTCAAAACTGTGTTTATATCTCAGAATTCTGACTTTATAAATCACAATTAAGAGTTTATATCTCACAATTCAGACTTTTTTCCTCAAAATTTTGCATTTATATCTCGCAATTCTGACTTTTTAACTCCTAATTTTGAGTTTTTATCTCACAATTCAGATTTTTTTGCCCAAAATTGTGATTTTATATCTCGCAGTACAGACTTTATAACTCGCAATTTCGAGTTTAAATCTCAGAATTCTGACTTTTTTCTCAAAACTGTTTATATCTCGCAATGTGGACTTTATAACTCACAATTTCAAGGTTAAATCTCACAATTCTGAGAAAAGGTTTGAATTGTGAGATATAAACTCACAATTGCATGAAAAAAGTCAGAATTGAGAGTTTATATCTTGCAATTCTGACTATTGCTCTCAGAATTGTGAGATTTAACCTTGAAATTGCGAGTTATTGCAACATTGACTTTTTTTTACACTACAAATCACACTGCGCATACTACAATTTCAGTTTAATACCAAACTAAAACTAAAACTAAATCACATTAAGGGCCACATCCTGCAAATAAGTCTGAAGATAAAGTGTTATAAAATTATAATATGTCCTACTTACATAAATTTTAAGTTAGCAATAATCTTAGGAACAAAATTTCGTTTTTTGTGATTTGTCTCTAATTCATTGTCCGTTCAAAGTGTTTTCCCAGCTAACAAAAATAAGTTTCACCAATGTTTCCATTATGATCTCTGAACATATGTTCTCCAGTTTTTTTAAAGGTTTTAAAACCTTTTTTTCTCTCTCTCTCTCTTGGTAATACGAACGTTAAGGGAACATTCCATTTTAGCGTTTTGGAAGCATTATGGGAATTTTACTTTTGAAAGTCCTCTGGACATTCTGAAACAATCGGACGAATGTCCAACTAAAATGTTTCAGCAAAAAACATTCCATAAATGATATATGTTTTTGTGCTAACATTTTGGGAACATTATTAAAGACCCGATAACTTTGAACGAACGTTCTGTTAATGTTACTGGAAGAACGTTTATTCATAACTTCTGAGAACATTCCCTGTTAGCTGGCTTGTTAGTTAAGTCTGCATCTGTGTCAGATTGAAGCTGATTTCTCGCCAGTAATCCTGGATACACACAATACTTCATTGTGATCCTACGATATCCTACGGTTTTTCAAGCTTCATAATTTTCTTGATGGCTCGAGCCGCAGTATCAGCACTCCTTGTAGAAGCTGCTGACTTCACTTGAAAATCAGCATAAATATGACTTCTTAATGAGCAGGGAATGGTTTCAGATTTCCGCAGATACACAACTCTCCATAAATCCTTTCCTGTTACCCAAGATGATCTGCATGTGGCACAACTAAACTGAAGTTCGTCGTAAGATTAAGATGTAGACGTTGTTCACGAGACAATGTGTTAGAGCGTGTCCGATGGGATTCTGTAGGACAACGAATGACTGCACCGATTATAGATGTTTTATTGACACTGTCGATGTGTTTCTTGAGCTTGGCCTCTTGAGGACTTGAAATCGGCCGGCGCGAGTCGTCTAAAACAGAGTGGATTTCTCTAAAAGGAACAGAATTTATATTTAGAAACTGCTAAATCTTTAATCTCATGCCGCAGCAGCTCCGTTATTCATTTTTAACAAGGTTTCTGAGGAACAGAGAGTGTGTGTGTGTGTGTGTTTGTTTTTGAGTAATGACTTTTGCCATTTGAATGTGTGTGCAAACTTTGACTAAAGGCACGTTCACACACACCAAAAGCGATAGCTAACGATAACTTTATTGTCATAGTTATCGTCCATGGTGTGAACGGGCCTAATGCTGTATGATTTGTACTGAATACAACTCTGGCAAGACTGGACGTTTGCAACATCACCTTAATTTCATCCCAGCTGACAATTTTTGGTGCCTAATTCGTGGTTATAAACAAAATAGAACCTAAAGAGAACATTTTTAGAACGTTAGGAATCGGTAACCAAACGGGAACCATACGCTAACGTTAGGGGAATGTTCTGATACTTCTGCGCCACATTTAAACTATACTACACTCTAAATGACTATACTTCACTATACTGTACTGTGTTCTTTAGTGCTGTACTGTACAATCAATTGGGAAATAGAAGCACAAACAGCCTTGAAAAGCAGATCTGGGTACCTTTGAGAGTTTGGCTGACCCTGTAGAGGTGGATGGAATATCTCGGATCGCTCATCCAGTCTCAGGATAGAGGATTCAGGTGCATTAGAGGTCAATATTAGGTCGATAACTGGACATGAGCCACAGTGCTGTTTGGGTAGCTCAGATCCACACCATGTGCTGACATCACTGTGTGAAGAGATGAAATCTGATCCAGGACACTTTAGCTGCTGGAAATCATTCAGATGCACAGCTTTACAGCAGGGGAATGCATATATATAATGTTTAGGTGTGTATTTGAGACAAACACTTATCAAAATCATTATTTACAATGTACAGTTGCCTGAATGCTGGAGTGGTTAGTCATTGGGTACAGGTTGTGAAAAGTAAAGAGGAATTAAAATGCTCATTAATTCACAACATTTCCATTGCTGGTATAATTTTTAGATGTTTAAGGGATGTTAATCTGTTTGTCTGACTAACTAACTTTTTATATTTTTTTATTGTAAAATGTATTTATTTATTTAAAGTTTTTCCAAATAATGAACTATTTTAATTGTAAAATATTTTAACTAATTTATTAAATAAAAATATGTTTAAAAGATAAACATTTTATGTTTAATTTTTGTTTTATTTTTTTCATTTCATGTTTTAATTTTTTTAATAAATCACACATAAAAAAAAAATTGTCCAACCAATTAAATATTTCATTTATTTAAAAATAATAATAATACTATTTTAATACACACTTCACATTTAAAGTTTGTCCAACTAAATTTTAAAAAATTAAATACTTCAAATTTAAAGTTGAAACCATCTTCATTTGAACTAACTTTTTCTCATATCTTTTGCAGCTGTTTCTATAATGCGGCATAGTGCATCAGCGTTTGGGTTTGCTGTAAGTCTCACACTTGATATATTTAAATGTTCATTATTTAATAGTCTTTAATGTTTTAACGCTTCTCTTTATCACTGTTGTTCATTCGTTTGCAGTTTGACGCTACTCTCGACGTCCTGTCCTCCATTATCGTGATTTGGCGATACAGTAACGCCGCGGCCGTCCATTCGGCGCACAGAGAATACATGTGAGTATATGTGATCCTTCCTTGATTAAAGAAAACGTGGGGAATGGGACGTGAACGCATGGAACGGGCCATAGGGTGCGACCGAAATCGCATACTCTCTTATTTTGAATAACTAATTACTTTACGGTCTAATATATAGTAGCCTATTACTGTGTGTATTATGAATGTAATCTGGACGTAATACATTCGCCATGCTGTCATTATCATGTGACCTTCCCGCATCAGTTACATCGCTTCACTGTCATTCAAAAATCCTTTCCCGTGTTCTCATGGGATATTAAAGTGTCCATCGTATGCACACTTCAGAATCTCGCCGGAAGAAGAAGGTCATCTGGTTACTTGAGTTCTGTGAATTTGAACTTGCTTCTTTTGACAAAAGAAAACTGTTTTTTTGCCTACTATATAGTAGACTTGTAGTCAAGACCGCCTAAACCGAGACCAAGACACTACCAAGACCAGAGGGTATCGAGACCAAGACAAGACCAAGACCAAGACCAAGACAGACCAAGTCAAGACCGAGACCAAGTCGAGACCGGAGGGAAAAAAATAGACTAGTGTTGAAGCTAAGCAATATGAATTCAAGAACAGCAGTATACTAGGGTTCAGCCGCAGTTTACATTCAATACATAGATGGTATTACTTCAACTACACAGGCAGAACAATACAGAGACAGACCATGTCATGTGTGTGACTGTGAGCTCACTGTAAATGTCTTTGCAGGGTGAGATCAACTATGTGTAGCAATTGCATGACGGCTGTTACTGCACTATTAGAGGATTGAGACTCCCTTAACTTTTGTGTACTGTTGAGGACTGACATGACTGGTACTGACTGGTTCATCTGACAAAACATCAAACACCTCCAACACCATCTTGCTCCAATATGTAACCAATTGAAATTATACTTAATGTGTAGATGAAATCGTAACATCAAATTAAAGATACGCAATTATAAACTTGGATTAGGCCTAATGTTTAGTCAACACAACGGAGATATGCAGATGATATTTAAAAGACCATTTATTTAGTCTAACACCATCTTAAATACAATACTGTAATAAAACAACACACACACACACACACACACACACACAGAGAGATTTCAAAGACACAAATTCATCTAAGCAAATGCCTGCCTATCTCTGCCGATTTCGGAGTCTCCAAATTAATCCATTCTGCAACTTTTAAATACATAATAAAATGTTTAAAAACGAGGCTTAAGTGCAGGATCCGAAAGTGAGTCGTTTTGTCGCTATGGTTACACACACACACACCATTGGCGATGCGCTCAAAGTCATCTGTCAGTTGTGTAGTTACCCCAAATCTCCTGAATGAAGTTAAAACCCATCATGTCACTGATATGTGTTTTTTAAATCAAGTGATCAAAGTGCTCGTTACCGCTGCGATCAGTGGCGCGGATAAAGTGTTTTCTCGTATATTGGGCGCACACGCCGCTGTCTTCACTCGGACGCGCGCTTCAATCCGTTCCGTTGCGGATAATAATGTTGCATTATCGAACGTTGTGTCGTCGTGGATATTGTAGTAGCCTATTGTATTGCTAAATCCCCGACCACTATGTCTGTCTGAGACAGCGAGACCTAGACAAGACCGAGAGGTCCGAGACCAAGACCAAAGACCGTCAAGGCCGTGACAAGACCGAGACCACGTAAAAGTGGTCTCGAGACCGGTCTCGAGACCAAGACCGGTCTCGAGACATACATCACTACTATATAGTAGGGGAGTATGTGATTTCTGATGCAGCCATTGTTTGTGCTCTGTGGGGATTCTGGGTGGCCAATTAGATGATGTTGTTTCTGGGCAACAAGGAGAGCAGAAGGTCAGATTGATCTTTCAAGGTAATGATGTTGAGATTTTGACATGTTCCTCGGCTGAAGCAGGACATTACTGGGCGAACGAGTACGCAACAAATTACCTAACCAAACCATAGCCATTAAAACGATCATTTAATGAATGTTTTCTGATCCTTGTAAACAAACCTAGCATAATTTACCTCAGCAGGTTAAAGCAGGTTGACGTTTCCTAAAGAGCACCAGGTTTGATGGATGGAGGCCCGGCAGACAGACTCTCTGGTCCCCCGTGAAGTGGCCCTGCTCTGGGTTTCATGTCTTTAAACAGTCTCTTTCTGTGTTCGGTGTCCCTTATCGGCTGAAAGACACAATAGAGATGGCAGAAGGGAGCTTTGTGAAGGGAATGAAAGCAGAGGAAGCGGAGAAAGAGAGGACAAAGGCAGAAGTGTGCTAGACAGCAGCACACTCAGACCTGTAGCATACGTACAGTACAGTTACACACACACACATAATGAATCCATTTCTAATGCGCATGCCGGTGAAGCTGTGAGCCGCGGCCCCTTGGGGAATCTGCTGGGATGCGGATCGCCGTGGAGACAGATTACATCATAACGCAGGCTGCATTAGCGAGATGTGATTTCTGCTAGACTACTAGATTCTTACACTGTAAAAACACAACAGGCTCTTACTGTTTGAGAATAGTGACTTACAAATAGATCTCTGCATTTTGAAAAACACATTAGTGGTGCTTACTGGTGTAAAAAAAACAGTGCCATGGCAATGCTATGCAGTTGCTAAGGTGTTCTGAGTTGTTGCTAGGTGGTTGTTAATTTGTCCTGAGTGGTTGTTAGGGAGTTGCTATGGGATGACTAAAGTGTTCTGAGTGGTTGCTAGAGTGTTGTGGATGTTATTGTGTTAAGCATGGTTTCTAGGGCATTGCTAAGTGATTACTAGGTGTGTTTTTGGTGGTTCTTTGGGAGTTGCTATGTGGATACTAAGGTGTTCTGATTAGTATCTAGGGCGTTGCTAGGTAGATGTTAGTGTGTTCTGTGTGGATGCAAGACCAATGCAAGAGTGGTTCTTAGTGGGTTACTATGGGATGAATACAGTTTTCTGAGTGATTGATAGAGTGTTGCTAGGTGGATGTTATTGTGTTATACATGGTTTCTAGGGCATTGCTAAGTGATTACTAGGTGTGTTTTTGGTGGTTCTTTGGGAGTTGCTATGTGGATACTAAGGTGTTCTGATTGGTATCTAGGGCGTTGCTAGGCTAGGTAGATGTTAATGTGTTCTGTGTGGATGCAAGATCAATGCTAGAGTGGTTGTTAGGGAGTTGCTATGGGATTACTAAAGTGTTCTGATTGGTTGCTAGAATGTTGCTAGCTGGATGTAATTGGGTTCTGCATGGTTTCTATGGCATTGATAAGTGATTGCTAGGGTGTTTTGAGTGGTTCTTTGGGAGTTGCTATGTGGTCACTAAGGTGTTCTGATTAGTTGCAAGGGCAGATGTTAATGTTTTCTGTGTGGATGCAAGGTCAATGCTAAAGTGGTTGCTAAGGTGTTCTAAGTGGTTGCTAGGGAGTTACTAAAGTGTTTTGAGCTGTTGCTAGAGTGTTTCTAAGTGGTTGTTAGAAAGAATGTGTTCTGTGTGGATGCAAGTTCAATACTAGAGTGGTTGCTAGGGAGTTGCTTTGGGATTAATAAAGTGTTCTGAGCAGTTGCTAGAGTGTTGCTATGTGGTTGTTAGTGTTTTTCTATGTGGTTACTAAGGTGTTCTGAGTGATTGCTAGGACAATGCTAGGGAGTTGCTATGTGGTTACTAAAGTGTTCTGAGTGGTTGCTAAAGTGTTGCTAGGTGGTTGCTATGGAGTTGCAGTTCACACCTATACATTGCTAGCTCTCTGGATCTCGCAGCGCTGTCTAGAAGTTAACAGTGTCAAGACACACAAACACTATACAAATGTTATAATGCAGCTAGAGCAGGAATCAAGGCTTCATCGGGACAGCATTCTCGCACTGAAAAGTGCAATTACACAACATTTTAAGATGAAGAGGTGCTCTTTTGGTTTTCAACTGTGATAACTAATGTGCTCACTCAGAATCAGACCGCCCCAGAGTTCGTTTGCAATCGGGCCGAGACCACCTCGTTCAGGCGGTCTCGGAGCGATTGTTTTGGTGCAGATCCGAGCGCGATTGCCATGTTATGCCTAAAAGAAAACGCTTTCGTTAAGTTTCTAATAAAATGCAAGTTCGCAGCTTTTTAGATTGCACTTTTATAGAATTTTTATTTTAATGTATGTATGTATTGATACAAATATTTAGAACACACTTAATATTACATTCAGTCGCCTGTCAAAACAAACATGATCCACCTAGCATACAAGCATCTCTACAGCATCGGTGGGGTTCCTCCTTGGCCTGATTGCTAGATAAACTAGATTATATTAATCTGCATGTCTTAATTTAATTTTAATTTGATCTCCGGAGACTGTAGCTGTGTTTGTTTGTTTGGTTTGATTAATTTATCACTAACCAAAAAGCAGATTAAACAGACTGAGCTCGCAAAGCCATTACGATCCGCGTGTGAGAAACAGAGCAGAACGGCACCAAAACTTCACCAGATTTAACCCAGCTACCCCTGCGGCTGAGTAAATAGTGAAACAGATCTTGCCTATTAACCAGGCTTAGTTAGAGAACGACAGCCCTCGTCGCCTTCATTTATAAACAGCGGGCTTGACAGGACTAATGAGAACGAGGCACTAAAGCGAGCAGAAGCTTCAGAGTCGTGTTTTATTAACTGACTCAGACTCAGGAGGGGAATTAGACCGTGAACTCAATAAAGCATCTGTTGAATTGATGCTGTGGGTTACTCAACGTGCCTGTGTGTGTGTGTGTGTGTGTGTGTGTGTGTGTGTGTGTGTGTGTGTGTTTTCCAGAGCATGTGTTATCCTTGGGGTCGTGTTCATCTTGTCGGCCATCACTATCCTGGGGAAAGCGATCCATGATCTCGCCACAAAATTGCAACCGGAAGTGGTAAGAAAACAACAAACACACATTTGTTCATTCATGGAATTAGTTGATTCATTCGTTTGTTTGTTTGATCATTCGCTGACTGATTGATTAATTGGATTGGTTGATTGACTGTTCCAATGGGTGATTCATTTATTTGTTCGTTTGTTTGTTCATTCACTCACTGGATTTCTTGATCGTAATCTCCCCCACACCCTCATTCACTATTCCCAACATTACTCCACTAATATAGTTCACTTGAAGGAGTGAATGAAAACGAGTAAGTGAATTCGGACACAGAGTGCGCCGGGAGGGCTGCCGCTTTTGTTCTTGCTGTTTAATAATCATTTTGAACTTAGCAAACTTGCAGCTCCTGTAGTAAGATGAAAAGATTTATCTTGAACTCTGTCATGGAAACTATGTATAAACCTTAATTAAACAATTTAATAACCAATTAAAAAGGAATGTATACCTGTATGATATTACGCTGTTGCCACATTGGACCAGCGGTTTGGAAAATGGACGGATGGATGATTCAGATTCGGGTATTCATGCGGGAATTCATTCGACGCGTAACTCTCACAGTGCATTATGGGTATTCTCTAGCCGTTGAGCGTACATTGGTTGTACACTCGTCATTGCGGTGCATTGTGGGATTAAATTAGTGCACTCGATAAAGTCCACTATGGTTTCGGACACCACTACAAATGGCTGTCTCCTCAAATAGTGCCCTATTTAAGGTTATGGGGGATGATTTCGGACACAGCCATAGTTCCACTGGTTGATTTAATTGTTTGTTTGTTCATTCATTTACAAACTGATTTATTCAATGGATTTGTTGATTGATGGTTCCACTGGTTGATTCATTTGTTCATTCATTCATCACTGATTCATTCACTGGATTGGTTGATTGATTTTTCTAGTGGTTGGTTTATTTGTTTATTCATTCACTCACTGATTCATTCAATGGATTTGTTGATTGATTGTTTCAGTAGGTGATTAATTTGTTCATTCATTCACTCACTCACTGATTCATTCATTGGATTGGTTGATTGATTGATTGATTGTTTCAGTGGGTGATTCATTTGTTCATTCATTCACTCACTGATTCATTCATTAGATTGGTTGATTGATTGATTGTTTCAGTGGGTGATTCATTTGTTCATTCATTCACTCACTGATTCATTCATTGGATTGGCTGATTGATTGTTTCAGTGGTTGTTTCTTTAATTAGTTCTTTCCCTGACTCATTGATTTATTCATTGCATTGATTGATTGTTTCAGTGGTTGATTCATTTGTTTGTTTGTTCATTCATTCACTCACTCACTGATTTATTCATTGGATTTGTTGGTTGATGGTTCCACTGGTTGATTAATTTGTTCATTCATTTACTCACTGATTCATTCATTGGATTGGATGATTGATTGTTTCAGTGGGTGATTCATTTGTTCATTCATTCACTCACTGATTCATTCATTGGATTGGTTGTTTGATTTTTCCAGTGGTTGATTCATTTGTTTATTCATTCACTCACTGATTCATTCATTGGATTGGTTGTTTGATTTTTCCAGTGGTTGATTCATTTGTTTATTCATTCACTCACTGATTTATTCATTGGATTGGTTGATTGATTGTTTCAGTGGGTGATTCATTTGTTCATTCATTCACTCACTGATTCATTCATTGGATTGGTTGATTGATTGTTCCAGTGGTTGTTTCTTTAACTAGTTCTTTCCCTGACTCATTGATTTATTCATTGCATTGATTGATTGATTGTTTCAGTGGTTGATTCATTTGTTTGTTTGTTTGTTTGTTCATTTTCTCATCGAATCATTAATTGTATTTGTTCATTGATAGGTCCAGTGGTTGATGCATTAGTTTGTTTGTTCATTCATTCACAAATTGGTTGGTTGGTTGATTGTTGCGACTAACTGTTATTCTATTTTCTAAGCGCTTAATTGATTTGATTTTGTCATTTTCTAAATATATTTCCATATATTCACGCATTCATACTCTCGCATCTTATTTCCCCGCTGGCTTTTCGTTGAATGTAAACTCTATTCAAGAGAGTCTCTCAGATGAAGGACTCCACACGCAAAAACCCAACACTTCATCTTTTTATGTCGCTGGTTGTGTGAGTTTTCCCTAACGGCGCCTGCTAAACAGCACAAGTGTAAAGCTGAATGAACATGGTGGAGACGAGGTGTGAAGTCACAGACGAGATTAGAATAGTCTGATATCGCTGTTGCCAGGCAACATCAAGAGGGGAAATAGTTTTCCCTAAACCAGTTACCCCTCCACTATCACTCGCTCTCTTTCTCAATCCATCTCTCCATTCGTCTTCCTGTGATGAAATGAGACACCTAAAGCTTCGGTCTGGTACTGCATCTCTGGTGTAAAGATTCCACTTCTTCACTCTTAAAAATAAAGTTTCTCTATTGACATTTATGTTTCCATGAAGAACCTTTAATATCCATGGAACCTTTTCATTGCACAAAAGGTACTTTATAGTGTAAAAAGGTACTTTATAGTGTAAAAAGGTACTTAAGATGATTAAAATAGACAAAAATGGTTCTTTTAAGTACTGTTTACTAAATAGTTCTAAATAGTTTCTAAAAATGGTTCTTCTATGACATCGCTGCACATCCACCTTTTTCAACATTTAAGAACATTTAAGTAAATAGGAAATAACTCTCTTTTTTTAATCAAGAACCAATCAAAGCACATTATGAACTTTGGTAATGAGTCTTGCTACTAGTTTTAAAAATGAAACACTCTTGGCATCAGAACCAAAGGAACTTAAAAATGTTCTATTGTTAGAACCAGTTTTAAAAAGGGTTCTATGATGACATAATAAGAACTAAAAAAGGTTCTATGATGACATAACGAAAATTTAAAAAGTTTTTATGATTGCATAATGAGAACTAAAGGTTTTATTATCTCATAATGAGAATGAAATAATGTCTATGATAACATGAGAACTAAAAAAGGTTCCATCATGATATAACGAGAACTAAAATAGGTTCTATCATGATAAAATGAGGAGTAAACAATATTATATCATGACATAACAAGAACTAAAAAGGTTTTATGATTACAATTGGAACTTAAAAGGTATACATAATGGGACATAAAAAAGGTTCTATAATGACATCATGGGAACTTAAGGGAACTATATTATGACATATGAGAACTAAAAAGGTTCTGTAATGTCATTTTCTCAAAAGGCATGAGATTGTAACCATTTTTGGAACCTTTTGTTTTAAGAGTGTAGCAAACACAATTAGGGTGTAAAAGAGAAGATGATAACCAGAGGAATAGGAGGAGACGAGGAGACAGAGAGAGAGAGAGAGAGAGAGAGAGACGCTGTGCTGATGTTTTAATCAGGACTCTGGCTTCTCTCTGGAGGATTCCTGTTCCTGTCTCAGCGTGTAAAGCTTGGTTTTGGCGCATACAAGCGCCGCCTAAAAATAGATCCAATATTTCTCCCTCCCTTCATCTGCTGCTGATGTCAGAAACACTTCCCCTTCTTTTTTCTCTCTTTTATTTTTTTCTCACATTCTCTCTCTCTCTCTCTCTCTCTCTCTCTCTCTCTCTCTCATGAAATGTTAATAAGCTGTTCTGAACAAGGTGTTTGAGATGAACTGCCCCCTTTTGCAATCCCATGCGTGTTTCTGAGCAAGATTGACTTGTTTTTCAGGTGCTATAAAATCAATACAACAATTTTCCACAGAATTCCTGTAATAGACATCTGAGCCATTTGCACTTCCTGTCGTGAACCTGCTAAAATAAGGCTAGACACTACAGATGAATTTAACTAGATATACTTACACTGAAAAAAAATTGGAGTGACATTTACTTAAACAACTTTTTCCACTCAGAAAATGCTAGTAAATTTACAAAGCTTTGCCAAGTAAAAACCTAAACATATTTATCAGTAGCTTTAATTAGAAATCTTTAAGTAAAATTTACTTGGAATATGGAATTAAGTAAACTTTACTTAACCTTGTTAAGTGAAAGTAACAAAGAAAATAAGTAATTTTAACTTGGCTTGTAAAAGGTTGATTAATATCTATTTAGTTGAAATTTCCTTTGCATTACATTTCACTCAAACAATAATATTGAATTATACCAGTCATTTATAGTATGTGCTTTACTTAGATTATCTAAGTAATTTATACTGTAGCATGTCAGATGTTAAGCATCATGTGAATGCAAAGACCTCAATACTTGGTAGACAATACACAATGACGGTAACATTTGATGGATCGTTTTTGTGTTTGAATGTGTCATTTTGAGCTGAAAATGTACTCAAAATGTCACAAAATGTCAAGTTACTAATCCTGACAACAAAAGCAATGATAAAACAGTGTAAATACAGCTGGAAACCAGTGAAAAATTAACCTCATTAATTATTCAAGGTCCAGTGCATGATGGGAACCCCAGTATCAGAAAAGTTGAGTAATTTTTACTTAATTTTATTGAGTTGATATTTATGCTTTCATTTCTACTCGCTTGAATTAAGTACTGATATGGAATTTACTTCGTTTTTTAAATTCTTGCCTGAACTAACTTTTTCATGTAAATTACATTGTTTTTTTTCAGTAGTATTTACTTCACCAAAAAATCATTTTTTACAGTGTACTTCCCAAGTTAATTGATCACTACCACATTAAAGTTTGTATTATAAGTTTTCTGAAATGTTGTTTAGTAAGCAAATAAGGCATTATCAGGTTCAAAATTCTCGTTTTCGTTCTGTTGACATATTTGAGTTGAAGGTTTTTACTGAGGGGATTTTGAATATCTCTTTTTATCACTCCATAAATCAGAAATATTGTCAGCTGCCAGAAATAAAACACATTTTCACCATGTTTTTAGGAATAAAATGTTGTGTAAAATTAGGCAAATGATATATGACCGAACCTTCAGAATATAGATAGGAATAAAACTGTAAAGTTTGCTCTATTCGAGTGAAATGTAGATAACTCGTTTTTAAAGATTTGTATTGTAATTGTTTTATTACACTTTATCTTTTCGCATCTGTAGATTTCAAACACTTAAATGAATATTTTGGATGTTTTCTTTCCAATAGTCTAAAAGAAGACACGTTATGGAAGGCCAAATGGCTTAAAATCTCAAAATTGTCAAAATTTGGAAAACCCATTTGAACTCTTGTGCTTTTAACATCTCGTAAATGTTTGTTTTAATTTTGGTGTTGGTATTGGACCTAGGCAATTTTGCACAGCACTTTAAATGTGCTTTATAAATAAATTAAACTCGAAACTTGAAAATCTCTGCCTGTAGACAAAATAAATTAAACATCTCGCATAAATGGACTGTTCACATTCTCTAGGCAGCTACATCTGCGAAAGTGATGAAAACGACACAAAAATATAGCCAAACTGCAATTATTAGAGGCACATAACCATAAAAAAAAAAAAAAAATAAGAGTGCGACTGCTACCAAATCCCTGGTTTCTCTCGCTGAGATGGATGATCAGAGATTTTCAGAGAGAGACATTGTGGGATGTTTGTGGGCAGGCAGACAAGGCCTGTGATGAATGCGAGGGCACGAGGTCGTTTTTAACCCCGTCAGGGAGAGTTAGAGTTGTTCGACACTGTCCGCGAGACACAAACCTCATTGTTTTCTGCTTTCTTCACCCTCCTGACATCAATATTGATGAGGTTCTCTCGCCAGAAGATCCATCATACCGTTTTATGTGATGCATTGACTGACCGTTTGTGTGTGTGCGTGTGTTTGACGTTATGTTTGATGGTGGGAACCTTGCATCGTTGCATTTTTTCACGTCTGCAAGGCCAGCAGTGCAAATTTAATGATTCTTCTTAGGCTGAGAAAGCAACTCTGTTCATCTTGTTTTTGCATCCTTTTATTGACTCTGTGCTCCTTATTGCCATTCATATTGCTTTCTAACATATTCATAGGTGCTTCTCATACTAGTTTTGCAGTGTATGCATACTATAATTACTTGCATGCATTGAATACTCAGATTTGGACTTAGCACACCATTTACAGTGCACTGTGAAGTATGTAATATGTACTGAAACTGAAATATGCAGCAATAGACATCAGACAGTATTATGCGATTATCACCAAAAGACTGGATTACCTTGCATGTTTAATTCAGCAAGTGTGCACTTAATGAGGTCATGACAATAATTTAGTATGCTACTGTTTGAAATGTTTACTGTTGCATACTGTTTTTTTATGTAAAACAGTAAAACAGTATTGTATGTAGTATATGCAGTTTTGGCGTGCATGAAAATGTGGCAACAATTTAGTATGCTACAGTTTGAAATGTTTATCGTAGCATACTGCATTCTGTTGTTTTATACAGGAAACAGTATTCAAGTTTTCCATTCTAAACATAACCCATAACTTTGACTATGTTTGGAATAATAGTGTACTACTTACTGCATATTGCGCAGTATACCGCATACTGATACAGTATGTATTATGCAGTAATAGACTTCAGCGAACTTAATTGTCAAAAAAATCCCATTACTGTGCATGTTTATTACTTGTGTAATTTCTTTTGCTATTTTATGCGAGTAATAATGTCACAACTTAGTATGCTACAGTTTGAAATGTTTACTATTGCGTACTGCATACTGTTTTAAATAAGAAACAAACAGTACTCTATTTTAAACATAGGCCACAACTTTTGCTGTTCAGAATACTAGCATACTACATACTGCGCAGTATATACTGTAACCATATTTTAGAGTACACAATATTATTGTTAAACCTCATTACTGTGCATGTTTACTGCTGCAAATGTACAGTATGCAATTTTTTATGTGAGGAATAATGTCACAACTTAGTATGCTACAGTTTGAAAATGTTTACTGTTGCGTACTGCATTCTGTTTTTAAATAAGAAACAAATAGCGCTCTATTTTAAACATAGCCCACAACTTTTGCTGTTCAGAATACTAGCATACTACATACTGCGCAGTATATAAAGTAACCATATTTTAGAGTACACGATATTATTGTTAAACCTCATTACTGTGCATCTTTACTGCAGCAAATGTACAGAATGCAATTTTTTATGTGAGGAATAATGTCACAATATAGTATGCTACAATTGTTTATTGTTGCATACTTTATAGTTTTTAAATAAGAAACAAACAGTATATAGTATAATATTCTGAACATAGCCCACAGCTTTTGCTATGTTCAGAATACTAGCATACTACTTACTGCTACATTTTTAAATGTTTACTGTTGCATACTGTTTTTATGTAGTAAGAAACACTTCAAATTACGGTAGACTACTACGTAGTACATACTGCATACTAGACAGTATATACTGTTTTTATGTAGTAAGAAACACTTCAAATTACGGTAGAATAATACATAGTACATACCGCATACTAGACAGTATATACTGTTTTTATGTAGTAAGAAACACTTCAAATTACGGTAGAATACTACGTAGTACATACCGCATACTTGACAGTATATACTGATTTTATGTAGTAAGAAACACTTCAAAGTACGGTAGAATACTACGTAGTACATACCGCATACTAGACAGTATATACTGTTTTTATGTAGTAAGAAACACTTCAAATTACGGTAGAATACTACGTAGTACATACCGCATACTTGACAGTATATACTGTTTTTATGTAGTAAGAAACACTTCAAATTACGGTAGAATACTACGTAGTACATACCGCATACTTGACAGTATATACTGTTTTTATGTAGTAAACACTTCAAATTACGGTAGAATACTACATACTGCATACTAGACAATACTGTTTTTATGTAGTAAGAAACACTTACTACACACAGTAGAAATACTTACAACACACAGTAGTACGCTACATTATTATCAGAACATTTGGCTACCAGCATGTTAAGTTCAGTGAGTGCACTGCATACTATACACTGCAGAAGTAGTAAGGATAGTATGGTAGTATATGGTAGAAATGTTTCCTGTTACCCATTACCAAATAATACGCCGTATATATTTCAATTTCTAGTCAGCAGTACACTGATATTCCATTCTTATCGCAGCTCTTTTCCCCCTCCTCCCTTGATTTCCTCTAGAGTCTGCCATATAAATTGCTGTTGTATAAAACACTGCACTTGACCCTTGAACGTCGCGTCTCGCTCAGTATGATAATGTCTCTCTCTTTCTCTTCCCCCAGGATGACTTCCTGTACAGCGTATCGGTTATCAGCGGAGTGGTGTGCACCATTCTGTCCATCTGTAAGTTCATGCTGGGGAAAGTCCTCACCAGCAGGGCCCTCATCACTGATGGTACGTTTCCCCGGAAACCCACCAGGTTACCGTGGTGATGGCCAGCCGGATTTATTATTCACAGTGCCTTGGCAACGTGTCTGATCTTATTTCACCTCAGCTCCTCCCTTTTTAACTTCTGACGGGCTGGAAGGAGCAGGATTTTACATGTGACTATATATTGGCTTAAAAACTAATTTGATCAACTCCCAAAAAGATTTAATTCCCACTGAATTTTACATTAAATACATTACGTTTACACTTAATACATCACATTACGGACATATTTTTGATTTTTTTTTTTTCATATACTGAAAGGTGGAAAGATAGTCGAGCTCCAAAATGACAACAAATATGTTTTTATGACTTCAGACAACATTATTACAAACACAACTCACACATCACATGGGTATCTTTTATGGAGGTTTTATGGCATTTTTATTTGGAAAAAAAAAAAACACTGAAAAATAAAATGCGACAGATGAGTAGATAGACAGATAAGCAGATGGGAGTGCAGAGACAGACATATATATAGACAGATACGCACAGATGGACACACACAAACACACTCACATATACACACACACACACACACACACACACACACACACACACACACACGGTTAAAATGAAATCACAGGGCTTGTTGAGAAGATGTGTGCTATTACTTTTATAACAGACCAAACTTTTAATTTTTGTAATCGAAATTACACATACAGTGCAATGCATAAGTTAATACACCCATGCTAAAGTTGACTAAAAAGAGGAATACAAAATAATCTTTTGGAAATTGAACTTAATGCCTTAATTTAAAAAAAGAGGAAAAATCCAACCTTTAAGGACACCAATTTACTTTGTGAATGAATAATGTATCGTAAATAAATAAATGTTCTTCCTTAAAATACATGGTGCATAAGTTAGTACACCCCTATGTTAAATTCCCATAGAGGCAGGCAGATTTTTATTTTTAAAGGCCAGTTACTTAATTGATCCAGGATACTATGCATCCTGATAAAGTTCCCTTGGCCTTTGGAATTAAAATAGCCCCACATCATCACATAGCCTTCACCATACCTAGAGACTGGCATGGTTTTATTTCAGTTAGCCTAAAAGCTAGTTTGATGCTAGTTTTGATGGAATTTAACATAGGGGTGTACTAACTTATGCACCATGTATTTTAAGGAAGAACATTTATTTATTTACGATACATTATTCATTCACAAAGAAAATTGGTGTCCTTAAAGGTTGGATTTTTCCTAATTTTTTAAATTAAGGCATTAAGTTCAATTTCCAAAATATGATTTTTTATTCCTCTTTTTAGTCAACTTTAGCATGGGTGTATTAACTTATGCATTGCACTGTATACACAAAAAAACTGGTGTATGATTTACTTTGAAACTAATTTCCCTCAGAAATTGCTAGTTATTTTCACAAATAATTTTAAACACATTGAATTAAATGTGAAATTTTGAAGTAGAAAATGGAAATGTATTTTTATGTAAAACATCCTCCAATAATCTGCATTTACAACTTCGAAAAAGCAGTTCTCTTTTAACTTTAAATAGTGTACAATATTTGGTAACACTTTATTTTACAGTGTCCTTGTTATACGTTACAGGTAGTTACTGTAGTAATAACTATAAATTATGCATAATAACATGTAACTAACCCTAAACCAACCCCTATTCCTAACCCTATAGTTATTATGACTCTTATTACTCTCATATTCTTTAATATGCCACACACACAGAGTGTGACAGTAATTGCTAATGTCAAACACTCTATGTGCATCAACCATCTCAGTAGCACAAACACACACCCATCGTGGAACCAGTGAATCGTACACAAGATAAACACGTGAAACTCACCAGCTGTCCAAACATCCAGGACTGCTGCTAGTTATCAGATGACTGATCATCTTATTACAGAATGTTAAGAAGATTTATAATCTGTAAAGATGAAGAATCATTTTGTTTAATAGCAAGTTTTGCAAAAAAAAGAAGAAAATTGTAGAACACAAAAGAATAGATTTAGCAGAATGTTCACGCTGCTCTTTCTGATATTTTTACATTGACGTAATTATTCGTTTTCAGGTTTTAACTCCCTAGTCGGAGGCGTCATGGGATTCTCCATCCTAATCAGCGCCGAGGTGTTCAAACACGAACCCAGTGTCTGGTTCCTGGACGGGACCATGGGGGTTCTGATCGGACTGATCATTCTCGCCTACGGAGTCAAGTAAGAGTCCCAATCAAACTCAAATATGAAACTTTAAGGTGCACTAAGTACATTTTGAGTAGTTTTTATGTGTAAAAAAAATGGAAATGTTACTTTAACATTTAAAGTTTCAACCATAAAAGACAAAAAAAACTAAAAAACAACAACATTGTGTCACTCCCAAGAGATTCGTTCTTGTAGCTAGTTTACTGAAAAGTAACACAACAAAGGTGTTGTGCGGGCCTGGAAATGCAAACTTGTATTTTCATTTTGGTTTCAAAGCGCAAGTTTTTGAAAACGATACCGACATCGTCTCCATGTAAACAAAAAAAAACGCAAATTCGTATTATGTGTTCAGTCTATACAGTTGTGGTCAGAATTATTGGTAAATATGATCAAAGATGGCTGTAAAAATAAATCTGCATTGTTTATCCTTTTGATCTTTCATTCAAAGAAATTCGCAAAAATCGAAAAAGTAAAAGAATTGAAAGTGAGTTTTTTTTAGTACATCGTTGTCGTGTAAACGTACCCATAGTCATACACAAACCATGGTTATTATCGTTAAATTAAACTAAAACTACAAAACATTTTTTTTACTTTAAATAAAATAAACATTAACTGAAATAAAATATAAAATACTTAAACTTTTCGTTTAGTTGAAGTACCAAAATAACTAAAGTAAATAAACTACAACTAAAAAACGTTTACGTTTTTAGTTTTAGTAAGTTTAGTTTTGCTAAAAACCATTTAAAAAAACAAAAACAACAGCAAAAACTTTAAACTTTAAAGTTAAAATGAAAACTGAAACAAAAATAAATATATACAGTGCAATGCATAAGTGAATACACCCATGCTAAAGTTGACTAAAAAGAGGAATAAAAAAATCATATTTTGGAAATTGAACTTAATGCCTTAATTTAAAAAATTAGGAAAAATCCAACCTTTAAGGACACCAATTTTCTTTGTGAATGAATAATGTATCGTAAATAAATAAATGTTCTTCCTTAAAATACATGGTGCATAAGTGAGTACACCCCTATGTTAAATTCCCATAGAGGCAGGCAGATTTTTATTTTTAAGTATTTTTTTTTAAAAAAAATTTAGGATACTATGCATCCTGATAAAGTTCCCTTGGCCTTTGGAATTAAAATAGCCCCACATCATCACATAGCCTTCACCATACCTAGAGATTGGCATGGTTTTATTTCAGTTAGCCTAAAAGCTAGTTTGATTTGCATTGAGAGATGATCTTATGGAAAGTACCCCATGCCAATCTCTAGGTATGGTGAAGGCTATGTGATGATGTGGGGCTATTTTAATAAAAAAAAATACTTAAAAATAAAAATCTGCCTGCCTCTATGGGAATTTAACATAGGGGTGTACTCACTTATGCACCATGTATTTTAAGGAAGAACATTTATTTATTTACGATACATTATTCATTCACAAAGAAAATTGGTGTCCTTAAAGGTTGGATTTTTCCTAATTTTTTAAATTAAGGCATTAAGTTCAATTTCCAAAATATGATTTTTTATTCCTCTTTTTAGTCAACTTTAGCATGGGTGTATTCACTTATGCATTGCACTGTATATAAATAGTAGGTATATATAATTATACACCAATGACATCAGTACAAACATTGTGCCGTGTTTGTTCACTATAGCACAAAGCTGTCTCATAAACAGTCATTTAATAATGTTCTCGCTCACTTGAGGGATTCATGCGTGACTGTTAGTCTTTGGTGCAACTGTAAATATGCCGAAGGGTTTAACTAAAGCCTCTGAAAGGGACACTAATTATGTAGCATTTTGCTGGTTAAATAGCACACGATGCTCTCTAACACAATTTCAAGCGAATATTATAATATCACTAGCCTAGAGAGCGTAATTAGCGTTTGACTCATTGTAATGGAAATGAAGACGTAACACGCACATACACACAAAACATTCGGGGAATTGTTTGCAAAGCCCAACCGTAACATCACCTGGAACATTTCCCACTGAAAATCGAACGGCACATGACTTGTTGACAGAACTTTAAGTGCAAATGTAAATCTATAAGCTGTAAAGTTCCACCTGCCCAAAAGCACACAGTGTTCCAGTAAGCAAAGGTCATTTCGTTTAAAGTGACAGGCTCGTCCTTGAGAGGTTATGAAGTCGAACGCTGTACCTGCTGAGTTTAGCCTTGTCATTGTGGCCTACAGGCCAATAGGTGTTCTATTTACTCTTTATTTATGTATTTGAAATATAAATATTTAATATACATTTTCTAACCAATTGTATTAGTTTTAACACAAAATATGTCAGTCATACATAAATGAAAGATTTCTGTAATAGTACTAATAAACTGAATGTGTTTTAATGCACAATAACCCGGTTCATATATTTATCTTCAATAAATCCAATTTGTTTCAATCTCATACATTTGAACTAATCCAATACTGTAAATTGCTTGTTCCACGTCTAGCCATATTTGAACTGTTTACACTTTTTAATAAATGTAATTGTTTTCACAAGGAACATTTATGCTGATTCTAAGCAATTTGAATAAATGCATTTTAAATAAAATCAAATAGATGGAAAGTGTATAATAAACTATGGTACGATTTATTTATTTTTGTTGAATTTTTTTTTACCTATTTCATTAATGTGTCACTGATAAATATGTATCACATTAAGTTTATTAGTGCGTTTATGTTCAAAACTGAGTAATCCAAATGGACGGAAATGTTATAGGCTATTCAAATACATAAATCTTAAATTTAATATCATGTCTTGAGGCCTAAATATTAAAATTAACAGGATTTAAATGTTATAAACCATGCAGCTGCAGAAATTATTGTTTTTTACTTTCTAATTTTTAAATTCAACATGCAATTTCAATTTCTCATTTTTACATCCAAATAGAAATTTTAATAAAATTTCACAATAGAAAAGCCAAGCATATGATAGAAAATGAAGTATGAACCGCTCTGAACGTGCACAATTTGAAGTTATGTCGAAACAATTTTACTAAAATGTCCATTTAATAAATTGAAGAGGTGTTTAAATGGAATTTTTTTAGATGCTAAATAAAATTTCATGTGAAAATGTTTTTTAGCTAAACCAACTTTGTTGAAACGTCAATTTTTTTCTTTGTTAAAACATGCTAATTGTCCACATGAACACTGAAGTGTAATATTATTTAAAGGGATATTTCACCGCTGGAAAGATGAATGAGTATTTAAATTGGGTCATTTATGTAGTAGAAATATGAAATTATTTTAGAGGTTGGTGCCTTCTAGACTGAGAAAAGCCAGAAAATGTATTTTTGGCTCATGTGGATGAAAGACAACAACTCCCAGAATGCACTTGCTTCGCTGCCCTACGAGGCCACGCCTACCGCGTACAGAAGCCAGTATCGGAAGAAATGATACAACTAGGCTACTAGTCGACTCGAAACTGAAAAGACGCCGTTTTATCGTGAGATCCCCCTATGGGCGGGTTGAAGACATGCGGAACGAGCTCCTCCTACTGGCTGTAGTCTCTCGCCTCTGGACAAAAAAGCCTCAGATGACGCTAAATTACGATTTTTGCGTCATCTGAGTTTTTTTTCCAGACACACAATACAGAAATCTCTCGTCTTAGCGGGACATGAGGGAGGGGAGCACGGTCATTCGAAAATACTACCGGGTTTCTACTGATACAAAGCTTAATGCTAAATGCTAATCGGTGAAGTATCCCTTTAATATTGCAATATGCGTATACGCTAATCACCAGGCCATGGCTCTGACCTCTAAACTTACTACGTTTGTTTCTGGTCTGACATGAAAATGAGTGAACTTATGCATTTCTTCCTCTTTCTTCATCAGGTTGTTAAAGGACATGGTCCCGCGCGTCAGGCAGACGAGAAATTACGAGCGCTTCGAGTAGGATTCTGAGTCTGGACAACTCAACACACATAAACACTCTTGTGGAGATTTTGTGGGAAAACACAACACACACACACATTTTTCCTTGCCTCAGGGCAAACGCAACCACAAACTCCCCCTGTAAATATGGATTTGAAAGGGAAAACTGACAATTACATATATAAAATGTGTATTATTGTATCGTTCGAGCAGGCAATGAGCCGTGGAGCTGAAACAAGGCGACTCAGAATGTGGCAACCAATTTGATATTTAAAACCCAGAATCACATTCCGTTAACCGTCTCTGAAAAGGATTTATGGGTATTCGTAATCGCCTCGGGGCGAGATTTATTTTAGGTATGATTTGCGCAGATTATCAAAAAGGAATTTTTTTTTAACATCTTCAACCAATCAGGTTATAGGGAGAGGGAGAGTTTTATCAGGTAAACTTAACATAGATTGTCTTTTTTGATTAGTTTGTTTTAAGTATTTATTTTAGCTTGTTTTTAGTCTTGTTTTGAAGACTTAGTTTTTAGCATTCAATGAACTAAATAAATAAACAAGGAATCATTAGTTGTCTAACATACAATTTCCCAAAAAAATTTACTTTTACATTCAAACTTAGATTTCAATCACATTTCACAATAGAAAAGCCAAACATATGATACAAAAAGAAGTGTAATTCATTCTGAAAGTGCACAAATTTATGCCAAAATAATTGAGCTAAAATGTCAAATTAATAAATTGAAAGAGGTTGTGAAACTACATTTTTGTAGATATTAAAAATGGCTCAGAGTTTTTCCTTCATGTTGTTAAAACTTAAAATTTGTTTCGTTTTTTCTTGTTAAAACGTGCCATCTGATCGTCTACATGGACTTATGTATACTATAACTCAACAAAACAGGGCATTTTCATATCTAATACTTTAAAATCTATTGTAACATACTCGTCAATGTCATAATACATGAAGAAACTTTCAATACTTAAAGAGCACTAGTCTACAAATCAACTGCTGTCATTAGAATGAAAACGTGCCGTTTTTGAAACGCTTCATTTGCTAGAATATTGTCATTTCATCTTTCACACTCCATTGAAACAGTAAAGTTCTGTGCGGTTCAGTTGCTAAAGCTTAATCCAGCCTCGCGTTTAGCTTTTGGTGAAACTTGTAATTATTAAACGGCGCACAAACGCGCTTAACGTTACGTTACTCGCAGTAACAAAGCCTTAAGACTTGACCCTTCATGATGTGAACTTAGAAGTTCTGAAGTATTACATAGACTGTTTTGCCTTGAAACTTGGCTATTTAAATGTGTATTTGGGACAAGCCAAGTTTCTAAGCATTTTATGTAGCAATTAGCTAATATATCGGAGCTCCGCGGAGCAGATGGACGTAACAGTGCCGTCACAGCCAGTCAGATTAGATATGTGGTATACAGTGGCAGTTCGTAGTTGGATTGTAGGTGAAAAGCACATTTCTGCTTTAACGTTTGCTTTTGGAGAACTGTTTTTCAGGCGAATTTACCGCCCTGTTCTTTATTGACATTTTAAACACCTTGAGCCCTTGTCAGAGGTACTAGTCACAAGCACACGCCCCAGCAAATGGGACTTTTTTCCTTCGCACAGTTTCTAAAACCACACGTAGAAGTGTGCCGGGGACTTCAAACAGAGACCCAAAAATAATGAGCCGAGATTGGGGGCCATCGTTTCGTTTAAGACTGAATTCACATCACTCCGAACAAATGCAGGCAAAAGCCGATGTTAATCCACGCCGGGGCGTCGTGGAATCCGAATGTCATGTGAAATATGAATGTATATACAACTATGTTGCTGTGGAGTATGTATATTTACACAGAAATGTCTGTTGTCACAGAAAAAAAGTTTATTTGAAAAATAAAGATATATCCTACTGATTCCTCAATCAATGAAAAACAAACGATCAGTTTATTTTTTGAATGTCTTTAAATCTTCCATCACCCCCCCCCCCACCCCCACCCCCACACAAATAATAACAAGTAACACAATTTAATAACAGTTTACAAATTAGTCTGATGTGTGAATGCATTTCAGTTTAAAACAAAATAAAAGTGACTTATTAACAGCAAAGTAAACCAGAACAATTGTAAAAAAAAAAAAAAAATTAATAATTGGTTCCATTCATAATTTGGGTTTCATTCCAATTTTTTCCAATACACATGCAGGTAAGAATTACTGGCCACGATTTTCAATAAACTAATCTAATATCTTAAAACGTTTGAGACGGTCATTAATATGAAGACCATAGCTACAGCTAAGCTGTACAAACACTTTTGAAACGGTGGCATCCTTCATACTGTAAACCAAATGTTAGTCAACAAGATATATTTGTTTGATTGCGTGATTTTACGTGATTTTGCGTGTCAACAACCACCAAACGTTTGGCAAAACTATTGTATGCTAAATGCCGACTCTACTTCAGCTATTCAACTACTATTTCGGCTTTTAGCTAGCTAGCATTACGCCTTCAACGTTTTTTATTTCATAAAAGAAAACAAACCAGACAGTTCTAGTAACCATCAGAAGGCACATCATGTAACGAGAGGAAACAGACCATCGTTCTTGGCTGAAGACCATCGTTTTACGTACAAACGTGTAGATTTCGACAAAGAGCAGAAACGCAAACGTAAATCTATCGTATAAGTTAGAGTGGAAAACTAGAAGAGACCCATCTATATTTACAAATGTGCAAATGTTTACAGAAATCATACATTGGATAAAAACATCAAATGAGGTTTTTGCTGGCTTTTGCAATTAAACTTTGTTCGCAATGTTTGTCCAGAGTATCGACAATAAAGGGAATTATGATATGCTTTGCTGTACTATTTTCATATATAACGTTAAGTACAATTTAACAGCTTTACGTTTTATGGTTTTCAATGATTTTTTAAAACAAAACATGATTTAGCTCTTTTGCGACAGACTCTGGACAAGCATATGCGCTTACATTTAAATTAGTCTGATAAATAATATTTCCCTCTATAAAGAATTTTCTCTTCTATAAATAGTCACATAAAAATCAACAGGCAGAGATAAAGATCTGTATACAAAATAAATTAAAAAACAAACTTTAAAACAGTTTTACAGTGTGTTGTAATATCTGGTGTCAAATCTTCGCTATAGTGCATTTTCATTCCAAAACACAAATAAGTAATAATTTTGATGTGTTTTTTTTTTTTTTCAGGCAAATTCAAGAATATAGACATTTTAAAAAAACAAATAAAAACCTAGGCGGCCAATCTGTTTTTAACACAAAGTAAAAAAACAAAAAGAAGAAAAAGAGAAACGTATTCTATCCAAGTAATGTACACTTAGCTTTTATACAGATATATTTTTCTTTATACAAATTAAGATAAAATTTTATAGAAATATCTGGGTATTTACTTTATCCACATATATTTGGGGTAAACTGAGCCGCTTTTTGGCATGCAACTCCTTAGTAGCAAAAAGTGACCCAATTTAGTCGAACTCAATCGGCTTCCTTAAAGGCACACTATGTAATTTTTCGCCACTAGAGGTCGTTTATTCGAAACAAAGGCGTGGCTTGATGACGCCTCGATTTGGCGGAATCATCTTTATGGATTTATTAACGTTACGAGGCCGCTGGAGCGATTGCTAATGAGAGACACGAGAGCACGAGAGCAGTGGAGCTTTTATTACGCAGTGAGCTAGATCGATATAAGGCATGGTAAACATGGTAATCGCGGTAAATCAAGAAAACGAGATTTAAACAATAAGACTAACTGTGTTGAGCTGTATAACAATGATTCGTTTCTGTCGATGAATGCATCCAAACAGTTTCTCACCCGTCTAATAAAACACATAATATATTAAAGCGTCTTTGGTGTTATTTTCTACAAAATAAAAGCGGAAATCGAGGGTAACGCGGGTATGATGTCATTGATAGGCGACGCACGGACACTGTTCTTGTCCTGGTTAAAACTGCTTATTTCTCTGGATTTAAACATTCTTAGAAGCATTTGGGATAACGCAAGTACACAAATCAACAAAATATATAACTTTGTTCTAGCGGTTTTTGGATATTTTGATCCAAAAATCTTACATAGTGTGCCTTTAACAGTTAGTTCGGTCAACCGGTTTGTGTTCTAATTTATACTGGCTGGTTTGCGATGTGTGTGTGTCACTAAAATATCTTACCTGGCAGTTCTCTGGTGCAGTACTGCGATATTTACCGTGGATAGTGACCAACACTGGAAACTCCCAGTGTTAGCATGTGCTGTTACAAGTTGCCGTTTGCATCACAGGAAATAAACTACCATGCAGAATATAGCGGTACGTCTCAGCGCCTGTTATTTACATGTGAACGCGTCATTTCACAGAGCCAGTAAGTGGAGTGTCCGTTACAGTGTTAAACTGGGGAAGTTTCTTCACAAGTCCGCTTCCCCATGACTTTAAAACAACAACCGTACTCGCAACACACAAACACGCGCACACACACACTGCAAGTGTCAGTCTTCAAAAGAATGAAGTTCAGTCAAAGAGTCAGTCGTCAGACTAGGAAAATTGGTCCAATGATGAAAGTCAGTTTTTCAGAGAGAGAAGAAAAACAGAACGTAAAAGAAAAACAGCAGAACGATAAACCGGGGTAATAAGTGTCACTACAGTGTTTCCTCCATGCCTGCAGGTGGCAGTGTAGAGTTCTGATTCCCTCCACTCCGCTTCAAGTATGTCAGGCAGAAACTTGTTCAAGTTCGCGCAAAAAATAAATCCAGCAAAAAAACAACAAAAAAAAGGGTTTCTCCTCTCTCCATCCGTCGTTATTTCGGCAAGATCGTTTTCTCTTAGCCGAGAGCTGCCGCACTCCAGCGTTTCACTTCCAGACGTCTCCGTTCGCTCGTGTACAGGAATGAAACAAGAGTTGAACTACTCCGATTTCTTTATTCGCATCACCGCACATTAAAACACTGGCACTGTCCGCATTGCACTATGTAACAGTCCGGTCCTGTCCAGTACGGCGGGTTTCGAACACTGCCTGGTTGGTCGTACGGGGTTGCCGAAGCGTGTGTGTGTTATAAGCAGTCCTTGCACAACGCCACCTGGCCTTTCATGTAGTCTCTGCAGGGACAGATGCGCGTGAGGGACTGATGAGCCCCGGCGCAGCTGAACAGCAGCAAGTCGGACTGGAACACGCAATGCCGCGCTGATTCACTGTAGGCGGGGACTACGATATCACTGGCGGACTCCACCGTCTTACACTCCACGCCATACCTGCCAGCAAGAAATGGAGAGAGAGAACGTTTGAAGATATGAAACGCCAATAAGTACAGTGCCATGGTTTTTAGCCAGACGCCATGGTAACGGCGTGGTGTTTTAGACGTGCAGCAAGATTATTCCATGTTTAATTTGGACATTGTATGCGGCAATACCATGTTTTTATGTGCCATAGTAATAACATGGTGCTATTTGAAGGTCTTACAGAACCATGATATTATCATTTTTTAATTAATGCGAAATAAATGAAAATCTAATAAAAATATGCATATCATATTTATAATTAAATATGAAAATATTCAAAATTTAAATATATAATAAATATGTATTAATATGTTAAGAACATTAAAATACATATTTAAAATATAAAAAATATTCATGGAAAATGAAGGAAAACAAAGTAAATATGCATCTAATAATAATTATATTTAAATATAAAATTTTTATTTTATATATATATATATATTTTTTTTTTATTATATATAATATTTATAATTAAATATAAATATATTTAAAATGTAAACATTATAAAATATATATGATTTAATAAAAATATTTAAAATATGTAAATCACATTCATGATAAATAAAAGCAAACTAAATAAAAAATAACTAATAATATTTATAGTTAAATATTAAAACATAATAAATATTTGAATGTATTATAAAACATATATTAACAAAATTAATATATATATATATATATATATATATATATATATATATATATATATACACACATATACATGTGTGCGCATAAATATCAATATATACATTCTTATGTAATATATATTTAAATCAATTTCCATTATAAAATAATAAAATAAAAATAAATTCTGTGCATTAAAACAATTATAATCATGCACATTAATTTACAAAATAAGACAAATATAGAAATATGCACATGATTAAAAAAATTAAAGGAATTAAATTAATATTCTAAAGAAATATGAGGTTTTTATAATGACACCCAAGTTGTTTAGAAAAGGAGTCAAAATCTGATGCAAATTCTAAGCAAGTCCAACAAATCTCAGCGGGAGCAAATAAACGGATTCTGAATTCATAAATCATATCATATAATCATAAAGCAGACAGTCAATAAAAGCCCTGTGAAATGCAACACTGCCCTCTGCTGTCAGATGGAGAACTGCGGTGTGTGTGTGTGTGTGTGTGTGTGTGTGTGTGTGTGTACCTGGCCAGATCCTTGTCTTTATTGAGATGCTGGAAGAAGGAGGGCTCACAGATCAGCTGCTCTTCCTGACACATCTGTTTGCAGGATTTCCCTGCCGGAGCCAGCTTCACCTGCAAGGTGCTCAGAGGAGGCCACATCACCTGACCGTGACAGAAGTCCTGCACACAGACACCGATCGAGCGTGCGCTCTTTACACCGCAGTCACAGGCATGTCAAGTCTAATGTCATCCCGTGTGTTTTCAGATGAAGTGGAGCACATCACACTCTCACGCGAACACACACACCTTATATTTCCACTAAGATTCAGTCAAAGGTACCTGGTTCTCGATGAAAGCGTTGACGCGCTGTAACATCCCCTCACAGGTGAACTCGTACGGCAGATACGGCTCGATCTGAAGAAAAACAGCAGATGTAACGTGTTGGCATTACTGCCCGCAGAAGTGAGCTAAATATGACATAACTGACATTTCTGATCTCATGAACAGTAGAAATGATTCATAAATAAAGTAAATTGTGCTTAAAAAGTACTATATGTCCTAATTTAGGTAGCTAAGTAAATGTCTGTGTATGCATATGTAACCTGGACATAGTTGAGGGACAAATGTGCTAAAATTGACAGAAACTCAATTGACAAACTCCTTTAAAAATGGCTCATGAATGAAGTAAATAATATTTTTTATTCAACAAATTCAAAGTATTTAGAAATAGGGTGTAGTCTGAAATTATCATAATTAGCTTTACATGATTTTTTTTTTAATGATTAATACAATATATGAATATAGAATTTATTATTAATGTAAAAAAATATTTGTATTCCTATTATAATGCATTATACTATATAAGAAAATATGTAAAATATTATATTATAATAAAAATAATGTATTATTTGTACTGTAAAACAAAATATTAAAATATTGATATACTTAATATAATAAACATTATTATTTTCATTTATTATATTATATTATACTATTCATTTCTAGTACTGAAACATTTCAATATTAATACATATCTTGTTATTCAATGCAAAACAAAAGTAATATATTTACATTATATTTATATTCCTTATATTTATAATAAACATTATTTTTTAGATATTACATTATATAAATTATTTATATTAACATATGTAAAACACTATTAAACTACTATAATGTCAATATAATGTATTATTTGTAATGTAAAACATTTGTAATGTATACTTATATTCCTTATATTTTTAATAAACAATATTTTTATATTATATTATATTATTCACGTTCACTTCTGAGGACTGAAACAAAAATAATATATTGATATTATATATTGATATACTTGTATTCCTTATATTATTATTACTACTATTATTATAATGCATTATTTATAATACAGAAATATCTTAAATTATTATTATATTAATACAGAATTTATTATTCATGATTCACAAAATATTAATTGATATTATGCTTGTATTGCTTAAATTTATAATACAAATTATATTACATTCACGTTCACTTCTGAGGACTGAAGCATGTTTAATTTATGTGATGTTGAATATGTACATTTAGCTTAAGCCTATATTATATTATTATTTCAAATTTCAATATTAATGCTTAATTTATTATTCATAATGTAATAGTAATCGACAATTTTTTATATTATATTATATTCAAGTTCACTTGTAAGGACTAAAACATGTATTTTATGTGATGTTTAATATGTAAATTTAGCTCAAGCCTAAATGAAGTTAGATTTGGGTAAGAATAAGCTCTTATCTGGGAGCGTTTGTGCAGTTTTAGACATACAGAATATCAGAAGGTGCATGTGTGGATGTACCTTCTGACTGAGGATCGCTTTAATGGCGTTCTCCACCTCTGCAGGATCATCTATGTTGACGGTCCAGACGTGCGGCCGTCCGATGTACACCTCAGCATAGGGGTGCTGGGAGGTCAGCTGGGGTCAAAGGTCAAACGGACGTCAAACACGACCGATGACGAACAGCAAAAATGAGAAATGAAGAAGAATGAGGTACCTCTCTGAGCGTGGGCTTGCCCTTGAAGAAATCGGTGTTTTTGCTGCTTTTAGACGGGTCAAACCTTGGGTTCAGGAAAGCGCAGCCATTGGCTATGGCCTCCAGAGGGGCGGGGCCTTCGTACGGAAAGGAAAGCCCGACAAAAAGCTGGAGAAGAAACAGAAGTCTAGTCATTTAAAACATTTTTATTTTACATAATAAATATTACATGAATTAAAGTAACAAAGAATTCACTTTGACTTCTGAGGACTGAAACGTGCAATTCATGTGATGTTTAATGTCAGTAATACAATTTATTATTCATAACCTAAAAATATAAAAATATAATGATATTGTATTTATATTATGTAACAAAAAATTCACTTCTTAGGACTGAAAAAAATAATTAATGAGATGTTTAACACACATTTCAAACCTATATTAAATTATCATATTATTATAAAATTAAGAAAATCATTACCAATAAAAAAATAAAATAAATAAAATAATAATATATATATATATATATATATATATATATATATATATATATATATATATATATATATATATATATACACACACACACACACACACACGTTATACTTAAAATGACTAATTACTATCAATAAAAATAAAATGACCAATTACTATTAATTAGTTATTAAATTGTCATATAATGAGAATTATCAATACTAATAATAATAAGTCCAAATATATTAATTTACTATTATTATTATTATCATATTAATATACAATTTAATTAATGTAAAAATACTTGAATATATTGATATTGCATTATATATAAATATACTGATATAGT
>NC_140222.1:22603058-22753058 GCF_951802725.1 Rutilus rutilus | reverse complement strand
TCGAGGGGGCAACCGTATAAAGAGTTTTGACTGACAGTGTTAAGAATGAAGTCATATACACACGTGCGCATGCACCTGATGCAACCGGGTCGCAATATTTGAAGCGTACGGTTTCAGAATCGCTTGAGTTTGCTAATGCGTCTGAATTGACTGACGAGACAGACAGTTTACGTGTCACTCTGCTGTCAACGGTCATGTTCTCACTGTAGTTTATAGACACCTGTGGACTCACGGCGAGGTCGATTACACACACCTGTCAGGCGTACATCTTCTCCAAATCAACCTCCAGGAGATCAGATACATAATACCACACACACACACACACACACACACACACACACACACACACACACACAGTACTGTCAAATATGTAGTTGAACTCCGATATCGAGAACATGTAGCTTACAGGTAATATTCAACTTGAAATGATGTTTTGCAATGTAACAGTTTTCATGACAATTTATGTCATTACCGTAATCCAAAATATTATTATATTGTTATTAATATTAATATATCGGTTAGTCCTGGCTTTAAATTTATGCTGATTGAAATACAAATATTAAAAAGTATTGTTGTTTATAATTTAATTTCAGTCATTTAACAATTACAAAAACTCAAGTAAAACAGGTGAATTATGGTAATGAGAATATGGTGGAAAAATGTGCTTAATTGACATGAAAGATGTCAAAATGCAAAACAAATCAATTATATAATTTATTTATATGTAATTATTTGCATGCCAGTTGCGCAGAATTCCCCACAAACTGTCATTACCATAATTAAAACCAATTATATATTATTTAAATTGAAAAATGCTGGTTGTGTTATGGTAATGAGAATACGGTGGGAAAATGGGCTTAACTGAAATGAAAAATGTCAAAAAGCAAAACATTTTATTTATTTATATGTAATTATTTTCATGCTAGTTGTGCAGAAATCCCCAAATTAAATATTATTTAAATTGAAAAATATTTATACATCAAGTTCTACTGTCTTCAATTTATCATCATTTTAATTAAAAAAATATATAATTTAATTTTATTTATTTTTTTATTTTTTTTAAATACAAAAACTCAAAAGTAAAATGCTGGTTGCGTTATGGTAATGAGAACACACTGGGAAAAATAAGCTTAACTGTCATGAAATACTTTTTTTTTCAAAATACATTTACCAAAATGTATCTTTCGCATTAAAAAAAATAAAATAAATAAAATAAAATAAATAAATAAATAAATAAATATATATATATAAAAAAAATACTGAGAATACATATTGTGCAAAATGGAACAGTAGAAATAATAATAATAAAATTAACAATAATAACAATAATAATAATACTTTAAGACTTTTTTCATGACAATGAAGCACATTTTCCCACCGAAAACAATAAATTTTTATACATGTATATATTTGGTATTTTTGGTTTTAAAAACTGCTGTAGTTTAAAAAAATTACTGAAATTATTAAATACTATAATACAATATTTTTCTCATATTATTTTAATAATACGACAAGTTTAATTTTAGATTTTTTTGCAATTAAAACAATAACTGAAATGTTAAAAAAATATTATAAAATACATTTTTCTTATCTTTTTTTTCTCATCAGGTACGGTTCACTACATCACTACACAGCAGAAACACTTCAAACATGTGTTCGGCCGCACACACACACACACAAACACACACACACACACACACCTCTGTGAATGTGAAACTAATCTCTGCTCTCAAACGGCCTTGATCAGAAATAAGAGCAGTTCTGCTTGGAAAGCTGCGAGTGTTATGAGAATGTCAAAGTCTGTTGGTAAACAAAAGAGCCATTCAGAGCCCGAGACGATCGGAGACGCCACCCTAAATCCCCGGAACCCTGATGCGGTCCAGGATAAAGTTTCCACGTCCAAAGGGTAAAACGGAAAAAGTGAAACGCACACATACAAAAAGCCCCTCTCATGCACACTTACGAAACATGGTGTTGAACTGTTGGGGGTTCAGGTTCCACTTGCCCCACGGAGTTTTGTGACCTTTGGACTGGGCGTAGTGGGCGTGGTTAAACTCCGGCTCGGTCCCGAAGGAGTCCAGGACCCTCAGCATGCACCTGAACACACACACAGGCAAAGCTTGAGTGTTGCGGCACACACGTTAGGTACATAGAGCTGACGTCTGTACCTCAAAAACAAGACAAGTCAGCAAAAAATTATTATATATTTCATTATGGTGATGAAGATATGGTGAAAAAAATCTTTAATTTTTACATAAAAAATCTTACTGATCCAAAACTTTTGACTGGTAGTGTACATTTCTATAAATCTATCTTTTGCATTTTCATTTTTTTATTTTCAGCATTTCTTTTTAAGTATAAAAAAACGCTCAAAAGTAAAAGACTTTCCCAAATCCGTCCATACACAAAGAGGTTCTAATTAAAGTAAAATAAAGGAATGCGGTCTATAACCCCAGAGGAAGTTATCCGTTAGCAAGCGATAGTGCTGGGTAACAGCTAACAGATCATTTACTCGATACGCTCTATCTAGGCTGGAATGACAGCTCGGATTCACACCGGCGCGGAGAGGACGAGATCGACCCCACACTGTCTGAAGGACACTGAAGATGGAGATCAGGTTCAGACTCATTTAAACCGGCTTTACGTGGCCAATAACGTCCCGCCGTCTCAAAAAGAGTCTCGCGTTTCTCAACCGAGCTGAAGAAAACGTGACCGAGGAAGGTCACGGCCACGTACAGATGTTGATAATGAAATACTAAAACACTTACTGATAATGGACCCAGGACGGGCCCAGAGTCTTCTTGAACTGAGCCAGGCCGACGATGTCTATGTAGATGAGCTCCACGATTTTGTCACCCTTCGTGGGGCAGCTGGACTTGTTGCCCATGACCTTCTTCATGATCCTGGAGAGAGACAGAGCTGAATTAAAATGAACTGGTACCGGAGCACGCAGACGGGAGCGAGAGACTCACTCCTTTAGCTCGGCGAGAGAGGCGGAGATGCGGATGTCGTGTCCGAGGAGGTACAGCGTGGTGATGAGGTCACTCCACTGAACCAGCTCCCCAAGAGGACCCCCGCTGAACGCGTTCTCCGCGATCTTAAATCCAGACTCCTTCGTCAGGAGACCCAAGTGCACCAGGATCTAAGATACAAAATTAAACAATTTTTTTATTAAAATGTAAATAAAACAATTTTAATAAAAAAAGTTTAACATTTAATTTTAATAATTAAAATGTAAACAATTTAATTAAAAATAAAGTAATAATAATAAATAATAATACTATTAAGCAACAGTAAATATAATGATCTAATATATATATATTTTAAAAATCACTCTAAAGTGGACAATTAATTAAATGATATGGTGATTAAGTAATCATTGATATATCTTTTTTATATATATATATATATATATATATATATATATATATATCTCCTTTATTATAAAGAAATAATAATAATAATAATAATAATAATAATAATAATAATACATTTACTAAAAATGTTATAATATTATTATTTAATGTTTACTAATACAATTCATTATATTAAATTATTAGTTTTTTATACTATTTTGCTGCATTATTTTCTTTGATATTAATTAACAAATTAACATTGACAGTCCTAATTAAACCTGATCAAAAAGTCTGATTTGATTTATAGAGTATTGAAATATAATAGTTAACTTTAAAAATTTTTTTTTATAAATAATACAAAATAAATAATACCCTTAATTGAGGGTCTAATATTCCCCTTAATTGTTTATATATATATACATATATATATATATATATATATATATATATATATATATATAAACAATATCCTAATATATAAAAGTACAGTCACTGTAAACTGATTAGTAATTAAATATTAATTTACAAATCAATAATTTTAGAAAAATAAGTATAATATATTTTTAAATTTTAAAATAAAAAATATATTATTTTCAAAAAATATTGATATATGTGATTGCAGTTTTATTTATTTTTCTTAATAATAATAATAATAATAATAATAATAATACTCACACTAAATTAATTAAACTTCTGATTCCATGAAATTTAAAGGTTAATATCTGATGAAAACATGTTTCTTACAGTCTTAAACATCAGATATGCTTATTGTGAAGAAGTAAATGGAAAGAGAAGGTTGAATTCTGGGTAAAAAACCTGTGGGTTGCTATATCTTAAATTCTCTTATGTCAGTATCTGCAATCTTCTATTTTTTATTCATCTCATTTGTTTCAGTATTAATATGTCAAGGGACTCATACCATACGCAGTCACATTTATTTGGTGGATAAGTATCAGCGGAGGATTATGGGTAACAGTGACATGCTTTTAAGCTATAAACAACTGAGGTTATTTCAGGTTTGACATCAGGCGATCTCTCGAAAGACTTGCACGTGTGGTTTTGGGTCCCGCTGTGCCAGAGAAAGTCAAAGACGCTCTTGGGAAAGTGTGTGTGAATTATTCATTGGGAAACACATGCTGCTTTATTAAAGGCCATGTAGAGTCAATCCTGAGATTCACGTTTCTCACCCACCTTTTTGCGCTTGTGGTTGGCGAGGTTCTGTTTGGCGGCGAGGGAGCGAACGGCACTGACCCACGGCTCCTCCATGCGCTTGATCCGCAACATCATCCAGCGAAACTCCTCGCGCCGCGACATCACGCGATACAGCTCCTCGAAACTCGTGCGGAACTCCGTCTGCGCAGAAAATACATAAACAAAACACTGAGGCTTTCTCTTTCTGTTTCCTCTCTCTCTCTCTCTCTCTCTCTCTCTCTCTCTCTCTCTCGTTATTAACTGAATCACAGCTCATCACTGTATGCTGAGGTTAAACCTCTGGAAACAGCTGCACAAATCACAGTTCATTCAGTTCGCTTGATAAATCAGGACATGTTTTATGGAAAGCTCATTTTAAATAACAAAAGCTTTTCATTTTTGTACATTTTATTTTGAGTAAATAATTTATATTTTATTAAATTTACTTTTAATTAAAATTTCATTTTTCATTTTCAAATGTTCAAATTATTTTTTATGAATGTATTTATAGACATTTTGTCATATCCTGGATTTAATTTTAATGCAAATACACCTAAAATAAAACTTTTTTAATTTAATTTAATTTTCATTTAAAATTTCATTTTATATTTTTGTTCATTTTATGGATGTATTTATGGAACTTTTATTATATTCTAGAGACCCCAAATTCTAGTAATTTATTTTAATGCCACTACACCTAAAATAAAAACCTTTTAAAAATATATATATATTTATAAAAAAAAAAAAAATTAACTAATGTATTGTTTTATTTGAGATTTTATTTATTTTTACATTAGGTCATATTCTAAAGACCATTTTACCCCCAAACTATAATTTAATTGGGATGACTACAAATTAATGTGTATTTAATTTATTTTTAATACAAATGTAATGTTTTTTTTATTTAATTTTATTTTTTATAGATGTACCTGTGGAAGTTACTATTGGAATCTATTCATCCCCTAAACTAGAGTAATTTTAAATATTATATATTATATATATATATATATATATATATATATATATATATATATATATTATGCATTTTAAATCTCTATATACTTATCACACCACTAGCCTTAAAAGTAAATATTTTGAATGTTTACCATTTTATTTTTATGAAATAATTTATGAAATGTTTATTTTTATGTATACATTTATGAATTTTAATATTTTTATTTTTAAGTATTGTTTTATTTTGTTGTTATTAAATAATTGTTAGAATTAATTTAAACACACACACACGCACGCACGCGCACACACTGACCTGTGCATTTCTGTCGGCTTCATCCGCAATATTCTTGATCCTCCACAGCAGACGAGGGCACCAGTTTTCAACCTAGCGCACACAAAAACAGTAAATTAGCATTCGTCCTAGCTAATGATCAGACATGTGGAAACCGATATCTTGATGATAGTCTATGTCCCATTTCTCTAAGTAGCCTTGCGTATTTACATATCAGTCAGCTCATTTAACTACCTGATCAATATTTAACATCCACTGCTAAGGAGAGAGAGACAGTTGATATGGAAATGTATGCATGTCACCGTGTGTGTGTGTGTAGCTCTTTCTAACGCATTTCAGATGTTAACACACACATGCTGCCTCCGAAATCACGCAGTGTCTGAGTGGGTACTTCATATGAATATAATTCGCGACTGTTATGCATGAATATATTAGTATGAATATGGGAAGTATGAATAAAATTTGGACGCACTATATGCCAACCGTTAAGTGTCATTGTTGATACATTTTTTTACTTATTTAAATTAAATAAAAATAATTTATGTACAATGTTTTGTCAAATATTGAAGACTATTTTATCCCCAAACTATAATTTATTTTATTATAATATATTTAATTTGAATGACTACAGACAACCCAACCTCTAGCCCTAAATGGAAACTAAAATTTTATTTTATACATTTATTAAATGTATTTCTTCATTAAATTTTTTTTAAAAGTATTTTAATAAAAATCTATTTGAAAATAAAAATCAATGTGTATTTTATTTATTTTTCATTAAAATGCATTATTTAATTTCTTTTTATGGATATAATTGTGGAAGTTTTGACACATTCTGGAGACCATCCCCAAACTACAGTAATTTTATATACAGTATTTGACATACTTTTCTCTGAAAGTTTGAGAGGATCGAACCTTCATTTTGTGGGTTACGAGTCCAGATCTGAAACTATTAGGCCACCGTTCCCGTCACGTCTTACCTCACTCAGATAAATGAAGAACGAACAGGTGGATCCGTCCACTCCGTAGTTGCCGTAGCAGGGGTCCGAACGCCACATGTCCTTCATCCACTGAACATGAGGAAGAAGAAAAAGAAGAAGAAAAGACACACAGTTTGTCAGATCAGATAAGGACAAAAACAGTTACGAGAGACTTTATATAAAGTATACAAAATCCCCAGTTGATCTGATAAGCAGTTGTGCAGGAAGCTGTGTGTCAACCATGCAGTTTTATTTCCTGTCAAGTTTTTGCAGGATATTTATTAAATTTTTAGATCAGCCTGACCTTCAGAAAAAACATGGGTTTCCTCTTCCTGTATCTAATTTCTTCTCACAGTGACACTCTCTATAGGACGGAAAGGGACTTATTGATCGCACCGTGTGGTTCACTTCACACTTATCGATCTGGGTTTTTGAGAAGGATGGCACTGTGCGTTTTAAATGAGTCGGCACTTGACAAGAAAAAGTCTGTCGACAAGATATTTGAGAAAATACACAATTGTATTGTGCTTAATTTGCATAGTTTTGCATATTTACATTTGTTTAATTAATTAATCAGCCTTTGAAGAGAAAAAGCTTGGAGACTTGATGAGAAAAAAAATCTCAGATTCGCATGAAGACGAAACATTTTACATTGTTTATGCAACAAAAATTGAAAATATGCAATCATATAGTATTTGATTGCATACGTTTGCACATTTTCATTTCTTTTTTAATGAGTCAGAACTCATTATACGAAACATTTTACATTGCCTATGTAAAAAAAGGAGAAAATAAGCAACTATATTGCATTTGATTGCATACGGTTGCATATTTACATTTCTTTTTAATGAGTCAGAACTCATTAAACGAAACATTTAACATTGTCTGTAAAAAAACGCAATCATATTTTGCATACAGTTGCCTATTTACATTTGTTTTTTTAATGAGTAAGCAGTTGATGACAAAAAGCTCAGATTCATGCAAAGACAAAACATTTTTTTACATTGTCTATGTAAAAAAAGAAGAAAATATGCAATTGTATTTGCATTTAATTTGCATATTTACATTTGTTTTTTTAAAGAGTCAGCACTTGATGGATAAAAAGCTCAGATTCATATGAAGACAAAACATTTCACTTGTGTCTATGTAAAAAAATAGCACTTATTTTGCATACTTTTGTAGATTTACATTTGTTTTGGTACATAAGTAGCCAAATAAATCAAATTAAATCACAGAAAGTTGATTGAACAAGAGTTTAACATAAGGTTTTACCAAATTATTTGCAAAAGTGGTGGATTTCAACCTTCAAACTAAACCTTTAAATGCGCATTCTCTTGATCACACCTTCTTTTGTTTGTTTTTTTCATGTACATTTCTTGGTTTAATGGATAAACAAAACTGTTTTTAGACCTTCTAAGCTTCCAAACTTAAGTCAAACAACTTGGTTAGGCTGTTCTCACTGTTACTGCAGTCACATTTTTGTTTTAATTCTGCATGATTTTAAGAGGATTTCCATATCGCAGGAATTTCCGTTGAGTTCTAAGACCTGTGATTATTGCGAAAGAGGCCAAGCTCAGGTCTGATCTGACTGAAAACGCTAACGTGATTGGCCGACTAGCTTCGGGTTGCTCTGCTTGATGTTAAATCCCACGTAATTGGCCTCGTCTGGCTGCTACATCAACGTGCTTTAAAAAACCCAGAGGGACTCGTTCTGAGTATCAGGTGAGGTCATTGAGAGAAGTGCAATTCCAAGAAGGAAAAAGCATTTTCACATGGAAACAGTCAACTCTGAATTCTTTAAGGGATTTATTTTAAAGAGGTTAAATTATGTGACAGAACAAAAAACATTTTAAAATCTAAAAAAATCAAATCAAATCAAATATCTTTATTTGTACAATTACATTTTCAATTGAATTAACCTGCCCATATTATGCTTTTTCAAATATGACCTTTCATGCAGTGTGTAATGTATCTGTTTGTGAATGTAAAAGGTCTGCACAGACTGGGCTATCTGTCCAATCAGAACAGAGTAGACCAATCACAACAGACTGGGCCATCTGACCAATAAGAGCAGAGTAGACCAATCACAACAGACTGGACCATCTGACCAATCAGAGCAGAGTAGACCAATCACAACAGACTGGACCATCTGACCAATCAGAGCAGAGTAGACCAATCACAACAGACTGGGCCATCTTACCAATCAGAACAGAGTAGACCAATCACAACAGACTGGGATTTCTGACCAATCAGAGCAGAGTAGACCAATCACAACAGACTGGGCCATCTGACCAATCAGAGCAGAGTATACCAATCACAACAGACTGGGCCATCTGACCAATCAGAGCAGAGTAGACCAATCACAACAGACTGGGCCATCTGACCAATCAGAGCAGAGTAGACCAATCACAACAGACCGGGCCATCTGACCAATCAGAGCAGAGTAGACCAATCACAACAGACTGGGCCATCTGACCAATCAGAGCAGAGTAGACCAATCACAACAGACCGGGCCATCTGACCAATCAGAGCAGAGTAGACCAATCACAACAGACTGGGCCATCTGACCAATCAAAGCAGAGTAGACCAATCACAACAGACCGGGCCATCTGACCAATCAGAGCAGAGTAGACCAATCACAACAGACTGGGACATCTGACCAATCAGAACAAAAAATGCTCTTGGAAAGACGGGGTTTAAAGAGACTGAATCCTTTGTCGAACCGTTTCAGACACTGTGAGAAAAGAGGTGATGGTGCAATGAGAAAATTAATAAAGAGTTTTGATCTTTATCTTTTGATGCATGTACACCTGTTGTAGGAGACCTCCAAAACAACATTAGGAGCCTTTAAAACAGCATAATAGGGGCACTTTAATATCAAGAAGAGGCATATTACAGACTTTCATGAAAATGTATTAATGAATAAAATTAACAATAGCCATGAAGTCTGTAAATGACCAGTCCAAACGAAATGTTCATTCTAATCCTTATTCTCTTCTAACCTTTCCCAGAGCCCATGATCCTTGTAGTACTCAGCTCATTAATAACACCAGCAGTTTAAAGCTTTCAACTATGTCTCAAAACAAATCAATATCTTGCTGCTAATGTTTGTAAGGGGAACGTCCCGCAGAGTGCTTTTAATTTTCCCTTTCTGGATTCAGGATGAAAATGGTTTATAAATAAAGTCCAACAGATGAGAAGCCATCATGAGACAGTGGCAGCTGTGAAAGAGTGATGTTAACAAGTTTCTCAGCAAGTTCGAGTTTCGAGAAACACTCACCTTCAACTTGCCTTCACAATGAGGAAACCCATCAAGCGAGGGTAGTTCACATTTCTCCTGTGCTCCGTTCAGCAAGTCTGTGCACACAGAGAGAAAGAGAGAAAAGAACATAAGCACACAATAGTCCCAAAACTACACAAATCACAGCTGACAATCAACAAGCTTGCTCAGCACACCGGCATTCAACTGGAAGATGAATACCATCCAATTATCACACAATCCGCTCGCAAATGAACTCTGTAACACAATATTGGGGCCTCAAACCCACATAGTGATTACAAAGCATTCAAATCGTCTCAATTAAGCTGTGTTGCCTCATATGAACTGAAGAAAGCAAACTTTAACAAACCAATGTTTGCCAAGTCTTCAAGTTTTGCGTGGATCATGAAAAACAAGCATTACACATTTGTCTGTAATTTGTGAATAAGCCATTCCTAAGTAGATTTTCCCTTTTAAGCAGATTTATGTCCAAATGAGATTCATGAATGATTTGCACACATATTTGTTCTGCTTATGATTCATGAAAAGGGCCCAATGTGTGATTGGTTTAAAACAGTTTTTAGAAGTACATCTTGTGCAATAAACTTGTAGTGCAAAATGTACTGCTTAATACCGTTCAGATTGAATACTACACAATGACAACTGAAAATAAACAAGCTTTTGGGCACTTGGCCGGGGAAAGAGATCAATAATTCACTTAACATGGCAAATTAACACAGTGTGAAATTAACACTAGGCCCAAACACACACATCTTGCCAAGTGCAATCAAACCATCTTCAAATAAGTTCTGTTGTCGCTTCGCACTGCAAGAGGAGAGGGAAACAAATTAAAAATCTTAAACAAAAGTCGCAAACTTAACCGAAGTTGCATAATACATAATGCATACATTTGTTAAGGTTTATAAGGTTGATTAGATCAGAACTTACTGCCATCTTGCTACTAACAATAGCTGTTACATCATACATCAGTTATTCTTTGTAATTTTATTTTTATTTCTTACGAGAAATCTATTATCTTTATTGGTTGGATTGAGCAAGCACTTTATAGACCTTATGTAGCCCCGCCCCTTTTCAGCGCTGCGCTCATTGTCTTTTGACTTCCCAAAGACTTTTTGACTTTTGACTTCCCAAAGATGGCGGCGCCCTTGTTTCTCTGGTGCATAAGGTCTATATAACAACCCAGTTTATAACTTTTAAAACAAACTAACACCAGTGAAATCAACTAAAAGCGATAAAATAAAGCAAGGAAGTTTGTAGTTCATTACAAAATTACTTCAAATAAAGTTGCTATTTGCAAGGTTTAAAACATAAGAATACATTAAACTATTAAACTAAATCTTGTCAGACAGCAAAAAATGTGTAAACTTAAGCAGTTTCCTAAGTTCCGTAAGTTCCGTAAGTTCTGGGGTGTCTTTACAATCATCTAATTTTAAGGGTGATTAGATCATTAAAACTGACAGAATTTAGAATTTTTGCTATTACGGTAAATTTTATATTATATTTATATTGTAATATTTTTTTAGTTAGATTTTAGTTAGTTAGCTTTTGTTTTTTGTTATTTATGAGACACCTATGATCTATAGTGTTCAAGGACGTGTTAAAAAACTAAGTACTTTATTACCGTTTTTTTAAGCAATGTGTTTACGGTAAAAATTGGACAGTCGGTGAAGCACGGCTCTGTGATCAGTAGTAAACGCTGCTCCATCTGAAATCACTGTGAGTTTTACTCGCTTAAAACGTGCATTTGAAATAGCAACACTTCAAAATTCTTTCCAAACATGAGAAGCATTTATGAACCTCTTGTTAAACAAAATACATAATTTAAAAGGGATACTTCAGGATTTAGCATTAAGCTTTGTATCAGTAGAAAACCTGTAGTATTTTCGAATTACCGTGCTTTCCACCCTCATATCCCCCTGAGATAAGAGATTTATGTATTTTTTGTCCGGAAAAAATCCTCCGATGACGCAAAAATCGTCATATTGCGCCATCGAAGGATTTTTTGGCCAGAGGCTAGAGACTACAGCCAGTAGGAGGAGCTGTCCCGCATGTTTTCAACCCGCCCATAGAGGGTGGGACCTCACTCACAGAATGTACACATAGTTTCAGCCGTCTTTCTTTGGAAGCTAAGCTAGCAGGCTCTTGTTCTGTGGAGAAAGCTGAGTAGTAGGGGTTACCATCCTCTTTTTCCAGGACATGTCCGGCCGTCGAGATCGTCCAAAACGTCCGGGATTCGGCTTTTGCTTTCTGCAATCGCCATTCATTGTTTACATGCACACCTTTTGTTTCAATCTAACTGAATTCATTCCGATTGGTGAATCTGAATGTAGTGTTTACATGAACGCTAAACAAGTGATCAGTTGATGTGCGTTTAAACATTGCTAAGAAAATTCCCGCTCCTCTGTGAGATATGAGACCGGTGTGGTGCGTCTCGCGCCGTTCTCCCGCTCCCCTCAGTCTCGTCCTGCTCGCCACAGTAAACATAATGAATGAATAGCGACTGTAGAACGCAAAAGCCGAATCCCGGACATTTTGGGCGATCTCGAAATCCAGAGCAGACTCGTCACGGAGACTCACTAGTAGCCTAGCCTTGTTGTTTAACTGCGTGCTCTCTTACTGGTAGACGTGGCTTGGGAGTGGCCTCCTAGGGCAGCGAAGCAAGTGCATTCTGGGAGTTGTTGTCTTTCATCCACATAAGCCAAAAATACATTTTCTGGCTTTTCTCAGTCTAGAAAGCTCCAAATTAAAAAAATAATTTCACTTTTCTTCTACATAAATGACCCATTTTAAATACACATTCATCTTTCCAGAGGTGAAGTATCCCTTTAATAACATGCTTTTACTCTAAACTTACTTCATAACATCAATTGAGTGATTGAAAGCATTCTTCTATGAGATAGTATTGCTTCTTACATACAATAAATCGCACAACATATTATTTCACAGTATTTTATACAGTGATAAAGGCTATGTCTTTTAGCATTGAAGTATAAATATATTGTATTATCATGAAAATATCCGAGAAGGCCTGAAGAACTCAGATAAACCATATATAACGCCATAGTCGTGTTTATTAGTCATGTTTAATCAATCAAAGCGTTTCAATCTTCTGTTTATTCAGCTACAGTGATAGTATGATGACCATAGGAATTTCCTGGAACGACTTGCGTTGTCGTTCTTCTGCAGACCATATTTGGAGTTTCTGCACGAGAGCGCCCTCTTGCTTTCAGATGGAGTAGCATTTACTACTGAACACAGAGCTGCAGGGTTCCTGCAGGTTTCAGTTAGTCAAATTTAAGACCTTTTTAAGACATTTTAAGACCATAAAGACTGAAATTTAAGACCTAAATTTCTTAGCATTCTTAGCATTCTGAGCATTGCCAAAAAATATTCAAATCAAAGAAATCATTTTATTTCAATGAATTCAGTAATTGAAAAAGCATTAACTTAATTTACAGATAAAGCAATCACATTAGTAACCTTCCAGACCCAACAACGCGTGTCAGAGAAAAGAACAGAATCAGATTTTTTTTTTTATAGAAAATTGTACTTTGCATATTATAGGCCTACTGTAAAAACACATAATTATTAGTTGATTTTAGTTGATCATAACTAGAGATGAAATGGCATGAACATTTCATTTAATTATTATAGTGCCAACAATTATCACTGTTATCACAGAATCCTGTTCAAAAAGTACTAATACTACACAATGAAATCAATTCACCAAGTTTTATGTCGAAAAACAGCAAATAACAAATAAAATTGCATCAATACACACTAACATAAACATTAAAATAATACGATTAAAAATGATAGCCAGATTTTAAAAGTGTCTTGCAACATGTTATATACTAACATGTACAAGTTCAAATAAAGTTGACAAAAAAAGGTTTTTATAAAAAGATCAACCTCACATATTTCAGACTTTAATTTATCTTTTTTGACTAATTCTTTTTATAAAAAATGATTTAGTGACATTTACAATACACTTTAAGCTTATCTTTTATTATTAATAGTAAAATTCGGTCCGATTTTCCCGTGGCGTCTGTTGTTGCTATGCAACTCCACAATGACAAAAAAAGTTTTAGTGGCTAATGGATTTCCACCGCCGAAAAACGCTTGCTGTAGCACTGTTACAAGATTTATTTACGGAGAAGAGAAAAACACCCGTAGAGTTTGGGTGCACCCGCATCCTTCATGTCTTTTTTCATGTCGCTGCGCCTGGAAAAAAACGAGCGCGTCGCTTACCGCGCGCCTACATTTGAATGAACTTGAGCGCGAAAAAGACGCGATCTGTTTACTGCCTCTTGGCGAGCGACTTCGATACTTTTTTGCTACTTTGTAATAACTTTACGCGGCCAGCGTTTCTGGAAATGAACGAGGGTAAAACCTTTTTTAAGACCTGACTAAATGAAATTTAAGACCGCGGATGAAAATCTGGCTGTTTTTAAGACGTTTTAAGGCCTTAAATTTAAAGTTCAGAATTTAAGACATTTTAAGACTTTTTAAGACCCCGCGGGAACCCTGAGCTGTGCTTCACTGATAAGCTGCGCATAAAATAATCGTAGCCTTTGCCATATCGTGTGCGGTTTCATTTCGATTAATCGTGCAGCCCTCTTCTTATAAAAAAATATCTTATTTAAACCCATGAAAATGCAGAATAGTGAAAATTTCTTTTTAAAACTGTTATTCTATTATTACCTCTAAGCAGATTTTGACTCATGTCTGACAGCTGCGTTTTGTTTAACTACAATCTGCACACATCATTATATAAATAAATGATCATAAAAAGGATGAAGTCATCAGCTTTTAAATAACAGTGGCATAGCTTTGTACTTTTATTTGCCCCTAAAGATAAGTTAGAAGTGGAAGTTCAAACACAAATCTAACCTCGCCTTTTCCTTTCTCTCAGTCACAGTTACTGTCAAGTCATCAAATTCCTAAATCTCCTTCCTTCTGTGAAACAACTGATATGGATTTAGTCAACAAAATTGTTATGAAAGAATCTTGGCTCATGAATTAACTATTTGCAGATTTCAATCCAGGTGCTGCGGAGTAGGCACACATAATCTACTGTACAAGCAGATGTGTCTCTTTTCGAATGCAAATACGTACCCACATTCTGCAGACAAACCCTGATCAAAGTACAGACTTTCACACTTTTTCACACGGTTTCAGTACGATCGCTCGGGTGGTCCCGGGGGTAAAGAGTAATGCTCAAGGGCATAATGGCGATAATAAATATCAGTGACTCAAGTTACTGAGTTTAAACTGCCAAACAAAGTAGAATATCAAGCGCGTAGTTTACACAAGTATATGATGTCATCCTGCGGAGCTGCCGTTTGTAAGCGGGTTAAACATTACAATGGTTTAGGCTTAAACAGCTATTCATCATCAGTTCATTTGACTGCTATTTGAGAGATTAATGGACAGTTAAATCATAAAATCATAACAGAAAAAGCCACAGTGACTTGTGTAATTTAGGTTAAAGTCATATGATTCTAGCGTTAGTCTTAAATGTGACCCTGACATTTTTTTGCCATAGATCATCTTCTCCTGTCTGTATTCTCCTGAGGAGATTTACAGTATCCATAGACACGGGTGAAAGAAGAAGATTCTTGAAGCTTGCAGCTCAATCAAACACCATTGTTTTTACAGGAAATGGGATGAAACAGATCACAGGAAAGAGGAGAGGAGAGGAGAGGAGAGGAGAGGAGAGGAGAGGAGAGGAGAGGAGAGGAGAGGAGAGGAGAGGAGAGGAGAGGAGAGGAGAGGAGAGGAGAGGAGAGGAGAGGAGAGGAGAGGAGAGGAGAGGAGATGAAGGAGGGGAGAGGATAAGAGGGGAGACAAAATGAGAGAAAAAGAGACTAGATGAAAGGAGACGAGAGGAAAGAAGATGATGTGAAAGGCAAAGAGACAAAATGAGACGAGACAAGATGAGAGTAAAAGAGATGAGAGAAGAAAGGAGATAAGAGGAAACAAGGAAACAAAATGAGATTACATGAAAGGAGAAGAGACAAGACAAGATGAGACTAGATGAAAGGACAGGAGAGGAATCCAGGTGAGATGAGATGAAATGAGTTAAGATGATATGAGAAAGGAGAGGAATCCAGGTGAGATGAGATGACATGAGTTAAGATGATATGAGAAAGGAGAGGAATCCAGGTGAGATGAGATGATGCAAGATTAAGGGAGAGGAGAGGAATCCAGGTGAGAAGAGTTGAGATGAAGTCAGATGAGAAGAGTTGAGATGAGTTGAGGAGTTGGTACAAGATGAAAATAGAGGAAAGGAATTCGGGTGAGATGAGTTGAGTTGAGACAAGTTAATAAAAGATGAAGGGAGAGGAGAGAAATACAGGCGAGTTGAGATGAGAAAAGTTGAGGATAGTTTAGAAGAGTTGAGATGAGAAGAGTTGAGATGAGATGAGATGAGATGAGAAGAGTTGAGATGATTTGAAATGATAAGAGTTGAGTTGAGTTGAGAAGAGTTGAGATGAGATGAGAAGAGAAGAGAAGAGAAGAGAAGAGAAGAGAAGAGAAGAGAAGAGTTGAGATGAGATGAGAAGAGAAGAGTTGAGATGATTTGAAATGATAAGAGTTGATAAGAGTTGAGTTGAGAAGATTTGAGATGAGAAGAGTTGAGAAGATTTGAGATGAGAAGAGTTGAGATGACACGAGTTGAGATGATTTGAAATGATAAGAGTTGAGAAGAGTTGAGTTGAGATGAGTTGAGAAGAGTTGAGATGAGAAGAGAAGAGTTGAGATGATTTGAAATGATAAGAGTTGATAAGAGTTGAGTTGAGAAGATTTGAGATGAGAAGAGTTGAGAAGATTTGAGATGAGAAGAGTTGAGAAGAGTTGAGAAGAGTTGAGATGACACGAGTTGAGATGATTTGAAATGACACGAGTTGAGAAGAGTTGATGGAAGATAAAAGGTGAGAGGAATCCAGGTGAGATGAGATGACTTGAGATGAGAAGAGATAAAGAAAGCAGGTGAGCTGAAATGACATGATATAATATGAAAAGAGTGGAGAGGAAACTAAGTGAGATAATACAAAATGAAAGCAGGGGAGACCAGGTGAAGTGAGATGAGAGGAAATGAAAGGAGAGAAAATCAGGTGAGATGATATGAAAAGAGTGAAATGAGAAAAGTATAGACAGCAGAGCTGCATGATTCTGGATAAATTGAGAATCATGATTCTCCCACGATTTTGAAGAAGAAAAAAACATTAGACGACTAGACAAAATAACATGCAAGAGGTTCTGACAAAATGTTGCATTGCTTTAGTCTATTTCAAAATTATAATTTGAAGAAAATAACTCAATGAGTCAATGTCAAAAAGTCTACAATCTTTTATCCCCTGTTATTTAAATGTTTGTAACACATAAATAACGATAATGTGTGGTTGGATCTGATGAAGCTGCTTCATACTGTACATTTACATGGCAGCTGCTCTCTACGGATCAGCGGCGGCACGAACGCAGATTTGAATGTTGAAGCGTGACGATAGTACTTTCAAAAGTTAACCAAAGTCCCTAAAGTCTTTGGTTAAACAGTTTCAAATTACAAGTGTCAGCAGAGTGTTTTGTCACTGCTCATATCAATGAACGAGAGCATTCAAATTGAAATCATGACGGCCGACTCTCACTCATTAACATGGGCAGCGACAAAATATGTGCCATTCACGCTTGCGATGTGTAACAGGCCTAAGACATAGTAGAATCACTGTCATTTAGGAATAAGATCGCGTGGGTGTTTGAATCGAGATCGCGACCTTTTAACGATTAATCGTGCAGCTCTAATAGACAGTACTAAAATATACGATAAAAGGAGAAAACAAGAAAGAGGAGACCAAAAGAGATTAGATGAGAGGAGACAAGTGGAGAAGAAACCAGATAAGATGAAATTAAATTAAATGAGATGATATACATTTTTTTACATTTAGTCATTTAGCAGACGCTTTTATCCAAAGCGACTTACAAATTAGGACTAAATTAAGCGAGTCATCATGAAGAGGCAAACCAACAACAACAACGCAAGAAGTGCTCAAAATACGAAGTTCAGGCATTATTCAGAGTAGCATAAGCCCGATAAGTGAGGTTTTAAAGGGAACGTTTTTTTTTTATTTACGAAGTTAAGTGCTCACGGAAGAGATGGGTTTTCAGCTGTTTTTTGAATGTTGCCAGGGATTCTGCATTCCGGATGGGGGTGGGGAGAGTGTTCCACCAGCATGGAACTGTGAATGAGAATGTTCTGGAAAGTGATTTTGTGGCTTTCTGTGATGGAACCACGAGACGTCGCTCGTTGATCGATCGTAGGTGTCTGGTAGGGATGTAGGCTCGTAGGAGTGAGTGAAAGTAGGAGGGAGCTGAGCCTGTGTTCACTTTATTTATTATTTTAAGATGAGACGAGAAGAGAAAACCAGAAGAGAGGAAACTAGATAAGATGAAAGAAGAGAAGAGAGAGAGGAGGAGAAGAAACAAGATAAGGCGAAATGAAAGCAGATGAGATGAGATGAGAGGAAATAAGATGAGATAAGAAGAGATATAAGCGGAGAGGAGATAATATGAGTGTATTGGAGAAACAGAGACGAGAAGAGAGAAGGAGAGATGCGACAAACGAGAGGAGAAGAAACAAGACGAGTCAAGATGAGCGAGCGGAAAAGTTCACGGGGAGGAAAGACGAGATGAGAGGAGACAAGACGAGATAAAGGGAGGAGAGACGAGGACACAAACTGCAGCCATGCAAGGGTGTCAGCCATGTGATCTCCAATTATTTGATTTGCAAGGATTGGATCATCTTTCTGCTCTCTTTCTCTCCTTCATAAAGCGTAAGACATGACGGCGCTGTAGAACAATGGCTAGAGCGGCGCACATTAAGAGCTTTTCCTGTAAAAGAAACAAACACCCCACTGAGGGAACACCAAACTGTAAAGGACGTACATGTCATTCACAGATCCACATCGTTTAAGGTCACATGCTAAAAGAATTTAGGCCATTTTGTGAGTCACATGACACAAATAACCCAAAGGTCATGGGAGAAACAAACAAAATGGCTCAATTAGAGCACTAGCCGAAATATAGCTGAAAGACGGAAAAAGAGGGATGACTATGAAGAGAAGACAAAAACAAGCTGTGAAATATGTCTCTCGACACTAACTCAATCGGCTGGTTGGGTGTGTTTAACATACAAACACAATTTAGAGCTCGATTAGACCATAATTATGCCTATGGACACAAACAAAACCTGATCTGTTTCGCATACACACCGGACATCCTCATCTACCGCAGAGGGATTGTTTTTCAAGACAGAATCGAATAACATGAAGGCTCTTCCAAGGTATTATGAAAATCCAGGCTGAATTTGAATAACAGCATACTACTTTATTATGTCTTTTTATGGTACTACTATTACAATATGCTTTCCGAACTGAGCCCTAATATGCATGGTAAGCATAATAAATGATTTGCAATACTGGAATATGATTTGGAGTCCCAAAACACGTTGGAAGTACACAAACATTGCTTGGATGGTGTACGATTTTTAAAGTGTGCACCCGGGCATGCATTCTCAGGCTAATGTTACCCACAATCCCTTGCGTCACTTAATACAATTTGTTTGTGGTGGTTTTCTATTGACTTGTTCTGTTAAGATGAGATGGGAGGAAATGAGATTAGACAAGAGAGGTTGATGGGCAAGGCATTCTGGGATGTGGTGACATCATCTGTACTGATATTAGCTAAACATAATTCCAAATTTGCATGCTATCCATAGTAATCCGAATTTGATATTTAAAATAGCATGTCGCAAATCATATTTTGAACAGCTGAAAATAGTACGCCAAACATACTTATTGGCATGGCATATGGCATACTATTTCCAAGTGTACTTTAGGCTGATATTACCCTCAATCCCTTTAGCGCTATCAAAGTTGACAAGTTTTTGATGGTTTTTGGGACCTTTTCTGTTAAAGAAAAGCATCAGGAATTCAAGATCTGACCCAAAGTTTTACAATACATAAACATAACAAATAACAAAAGAAAAAAAGTAAATGATAAAGGGGTCTATGGTATAAAAATGCAATTTTATGTCATAGCAACGCCTCTATTTACATACTGCCTTACTATATACTCAAAATTACTCAATATACTTTCATCACCACAGAAGTGCATATTTAAGACACTAGATTATAAAATTACAATCACATCATCACATGTTTCATTGTTGATTGGCTGAGAACGTCATGCTAAACATATATCAGCAGTCACATGCATTTTTTTCTATCATGAACTTTATTGAACTTCCGTATTACTGTCAGGTGCAAAAACAATGATTAGCTGAGAGGGAGACAGAGAGAGAAACGGAGCAATTTCGACTATTTCTTCCGCATGTGCTGCTACATAAACAGCTGTGCTTGACACAGGCTTAACATACACCCTTGTAAACACACACACACACACACAGATGGGCGTTTTCCATCACACACTCCTCCAGGCCAGTGTGAGACCCTGCACGACAAACACAACAATCATCAAGCTGACAAATGTGTGTCTTTCAACGAGATGAAAACAGCAAGAAATTGAGGAGCGAGGGAGGAAAAGCACTCAGGAAAGCGCTCTCTCTCTCTTTTCCGCTTCAGTGAGACAAATTTCCCTCAGAGCAGCCGCGTGTGTTTGTCTCTCTCACGCCAGAAAACACACACCAAGGGCACTTCTACAGAGAGTGAATGTACAGCGCTGTGTGTGTATAATCTCTGTTCTAGGCGATTTGAGGCCATTCAGTGTCCCTGCCAAGCAGGAATGGTTTTGCTGAAGCTTTCAAATGGATGTGACTCACACACGTTTAATTTTTAAATGAGGACAGATCGTAGATGATTGTTGTTTAAATAAAGGTGAATCTCATGAAAACAAGTCCAGGCCACATTGCACATACTGTATAAAGTATATATAAAGAGACATTATTTTCATCAAAATGTTCAAAATTTACAAAAAAAAAAAAACATCTGGAGGATTTATTTGGGCATTTGTTTTTAATTAACATTTTTAATATACTATTCTTATTAATATTATTTAATATTTAATTACTCTGAATGGAAAATTTGTATGTATATACACACACACGTGCATTTTTTTGGTGTATGATGTCTGCGTGAAAAGGCTGCTTACAGGGAACACATGCTATCATTTCTTTTGGACCGAATGCGATGATTGAACAGACATTTTATGGTCCTAAGCCTTCGACAGATGATATATATTTATAAAAATACATTTAGACCACTTAAAGAACATTTTTTGGGGAAATAAGCTCATTTTCCAACTCCCCCCGAGTTAAACAGTTGAGTTCTACCGTTTTCGAATCCATTCAGCCGATCTCCGGGTCTGGTGGTAGCACTTTTAACATAGCTTAGCATAGATCATTGAAAATTGAAAATCGCAACTTTAAATTTTTCAGCGGTCTTAGTTCATGATGTAATTACAGAAGAGCCAAGTTTTAAATGGGAGAAATATCGAAACTCTTCGTCATTTTTTTGAGAGAGATGCTAACGGTCTAATCAGATTCAATGATCTATGCTAAGCTATGCTAAAAGTGCTACCGCCAGACCCGGAGATCGGCTGAATGGATTCGAAAATGGTAAAACTCAACTGTTTAACTCTGGGGGAGTTGTAAAATTAGCCTATTTCCAAAAAAAGTGGAGTGTTCCTTTAACATAGTGATTGCTATCAGGATAGGAGACTTTCAACCAGCAAAACAAACAAAAAAATTCTGTGAAGAATCACCTATTGTACCTTTCATTTTCTTTAAAGGGATAGTTCACCCAAAAATGAAAATGCTGTCCTCATTTACTCTCCCTCATGTTGTTCCAAACCTGTATGACTTTCCTTCTTCTGCTGAACACAAAAGAAGATATTTTAAAGAAGGTTGGTAATTAAACAGTTGCTGGTCCCCATTGACTTTCATAGTATTTTTTTTTTTTCTACCATGGAAGTCAATGGGGTCCATCAGTCGTTTGGTTAACGACTTTCTTCAAAATATCTTCTTTTGTGTTCAGCAGAAGAAGGAAAGTCATACAGGTTTGGAACAACTTGAGGGTGAGTAAATGAGGACAGCATTTTCATTTTTGGGTGAACTATCCCTTTAAGTAAAATATATTTTCTAAATTCTTAATGATTTTGAGGTGAAACATGATCAAGCCATGTTCTTGACAGGTTGCGTGAACTTATAAAAACGAACCCTAAGTAAATAAATAAATAAATAAATAAATAAGTAGGTAGGTATTTGGTAGAATAGCAAAGTCCAAGAAGTGAGGCTCAGCAATGCTGTTTTATGACCTGGAACGGTCGTTTCAAGCAACACATCCCAAAAATATATGAGGTGAAACAGTTCTGGACAGCGAAATGGGCCAAAATTACCCCACGCCGCTGCTGTAGGTCTGATTTGCAAATACAGAAAGCCTTTGGATGAAGATATTCCACAGAAAGCCTTAATTTTTCACTTTTTACATAGGGATTACTAAAACTGTAACTAGACAAACGTTTTATTTGACATTTTTTGGCCCTTATTTAAAGGGATGGTAACTTCGGAGTAAAATCAACCTAGGGTCCTTTGCACCATGACCTCGAGCCAAACAAGGATGTAGTGTAATGACGAATTATAAATTTTTTCCGAAGTGTTGACACCTTAATAATTGTTGCAAACTGGTACTAACCAACAAAATATTAGTGGATTCCTGGAACTGGGCGTTGTTACACTACATCCTTATGCATCGCTTTCTGCCAGGACTTTTACGTGCTTTTCCCAAATCAAGGAAGTGACCTCGACGTCCGGGTTAGCAGTAGTATAAGCCGTCAGGCAAGTGTTATTTAAATAAACTCCTGATGTACTTAAAAAACTTTCCAATGCCTCGTTTTATGAGTACAGAACCTATTTGTACTACTGTAGAAGTTTGGTACCATTCTGGGCATTATTAGTGGGGTAATTTACAAGATACAACCTTGGATCCATTAGCGCCTGCACTAAGCCATTCGGCTGATATCTCTAAATAAGCTCTAACTTTAATAATGTTCGACCAAGGGAAAAAAAGCTTCGGGGGGGAGGTGGGGGGGGGGGGGGGGGTGTTTGGCTCGAGGTCATGGTACAAAGGACCCTAGGTTGATTTTACTCCGAAACATCCTTTTAAGTTCCACTGTGTGCTGACCATCTCTCTGAATCGGATCATCCTCCCACAGGAGAACGGTCCAACACAATGGGCCTTTCAATACCGAGCACTGATAACTATCAGATTTCGGACTACACAAGAGCTAAAGAGTCCAACAATGTGACTGACAAGACAATTAGTGACACACAAATGGAGACAACACAGAGAAAAAAAGACGTGTGCTCTCTCATCAGCAACACACTGCTTCATGACACACAAAAGCATCAAAACCGACAGATGAAACTCACAAACCAGACAACTCCGGGACCACACACACACGGGCCGAAGACAAGTTTGTGTGTGAGCCTTGCTTCTTTCTGACACACTCACACTTTTGGGCAAAACATTGCTAAAAACATCTCATAAAAAAAAAAAAGGTCTATAAGCTTACTAAAATACCATCTTTATTAATTGCGAAACATGCTAAATGTCGTTTATTTCAAAATCGATGGAAATGATGTCTAATACAAAACAGGAAGTACCCATCGTGGTTGGCTTGTATGGTCGGTGACAAGAGCTTTTGCGAAAGTTGTGGTCAATATTACTGATTAAGCCAGTTCCCCAAAACAGGGAGGCCATATCCGCCCCGGATGTATTAAACCAACAGCAGAAACGCTCCACAGCCAACCACGGACTCTCTGGAGACCTCCGTCACAGCAAAAACACACAGAACTGGGAAATTATGAGCAAATGTGAGAATCTGCTCTCTATGTTCAATGACCAAATAATCCAAGCCACCAAACAATCAGAAGCTTTCCCACAATATGTTCAAATGACACTAATCTAGATAACAGTTTCCAAATGACAATGTTATGGGAAAACAAATGTTAAATATTTAAAATGATCACTGTTATGTAGGGATAAATGATATTAGTACTACATATATATGTATTTTTTTTATATCAGTATTGGTTTATCTTGATTGAGTTCTGTTTCACTTTCAGAGTATTTCAAACAACTGATTTAACTTATAATATTAGATTTTTCATTCATGCATTCAGTCAAAAATCTTAACTTTTAATATCACCCATCTATCACTCACAACATGAAAATAATGATCGGCTAGAATTTTCATATCGGAAACCTTAAGTGGTAGAAAAGAGACAAAAAGAAAACCAAACTAGAATTTGGGTCAGACATTCTCTGAAGAAAGTGATAAAACTTGGCAAAACTTGCAACGCTGAAGTTAAGCTGATCGAGTTTTCACGTAAAAATGTTTGAAATCGTTGAATCGCTTAGAAAAGTAGCAGGACATAACATTTGAGGAATCATTCACATCTGTTTAGCAAGCGTTTGGGGTGAATTCATTTTTAAACTTGGTGTTAGAGAATAGCGTTAAAGCATTACTAAATAAAGGGCCGTTCACACCAAGGACGATAGGAATCAGCCAATCAGAAACCACCAACTTTAAAGAGCTCTCGCATTTAAAGCTGCTGTAACTGCAGCAGTATAACTACACATATATTGTGTGTTGGTGTGGATGCTAATATAGTTATCTTTATAGTTAGCATTCTTGGTATTACCAGGCCTTAACTCTAACTTTAGCTCTGTCTCTTCTCGCTAGCAAGGATGAACGTGGTCTTTGTGCTATTGTTCTTAGCCTGCAAGTGTTTAGCTTATTAATTACATGTTGGCCTTGCGTCCACCAGCGGCATCTACGAGCACAATGAAGCCAGCCATTCTGTTTGCTAACAGTGGGCATCTCTGTCTGTGTCTCTCCTTCTCCTTCTCTCTCCGAGGAGTCAAGAGCCAGAACCGCAGAGCGTGCCAGCGGCGTCATTTCAACAGCGTCCAGAGAGACGGTAACAGACACCGCTGGCGCAAACAAACGCACACACATAGACACACAAGACATGGGCCGCACGAACACCTGGGCTCTCTTCGCTGCTGGCACGCGATGCCGATAACCTCTGAGAAAGAGAGAAAGCCTGGGTGAAACGTGCTATGTTTGGATAGATAACATCGGCAGGCGTCGGTTCAACGGTTTTAATCGGGTGGATCCGCAGACGCAGATGTGAGATAATGCCAATGCAGGTCTGATGTTATCCTGAAAGTGGAGATTGTGGAAAACAAACATTAACATAATTGCAGGTGTCAAGTGTGTCAATTTTGAGCTAGCACTAAACAGTTTCTCCACTTTTTTCCAAAGAAGTCTCTCAAACTTTTGTAAAAATGGTTTTAGCTTGTGTTGACCTTGCTTCTTTGAACATACGTTCTTTTCTAGCATCAGTTTGTTGTGACTTATCAGGTTAATTGATATAATACGCTAATCCAACTCTGACACATGTGAAAGAGACAACAATGAGACTCCCAAAACAAACTCAACAAATAGATTCGGTCTCTCTGATCTCATAATAAAGTTTTTCAGCCAATCAGAAAACAGATTCAATCGTACGTTGTAGGGCTGCACGAAAAAAAAAAAAAAAAAATGACATTGTGAGAAAAAAAGACAAAAATATTTTTTCACAAGATGACTTGAATAGCTCTTTTTGGAAAGAATGAATCATTCTAGAATTATTGGGGTGATTTTGTATAGAATACGCATAGAAAATCAACAAATTACAAGCATAGATAAATACAATAGAACAAAGACACAAATCAAATAAACAGTGCTTTGTGTTTTTCAGGTAAGACTAACAGCATTCATGTACAGAAATTGAATAATCAAATTCACTATGAATTAAATATAATTCATCTTTGTTACAGCTACAAAAGTGATTGTCTTATTCTTTTGTTGTTTGATTAACAACATCAATGACAGACGGCAGCAGGAATATTATGCTGCTGTCACTTTGTCCGTTCACGTGAGCCATATTTGACCGTGTTCACAAGGGTACCAGCCGAGACGGGCGGCTTGACATAATTTTGCGTGTATATGTCCATTCAAGCACAAATAGACACGAAAGAGAACGGAATTCGATGTTTGCGTTCAGAATTGACCCTTCGCAAAGACCCGCCCCCCTTAGTTACTGTCGCTATGTCCGACAAGCTACGCTGCTCTCACCCATAGATTGTAAAAAATATGGACAAAGCGTCTGTGACGTCACCCATAGACTTTCTGAAGAACGGGTTTGAAGCCGTTTATGGGGGGTATGGGCGGCGCCATCTTGGAAAATCTTGGGAAATCCTAACCCCGCCCACCTTCTAACACAGCGCGCGTCACTCAGCTCGCTCTGCTACTCCGGTTATCTCTGTGTATATTTTAGGCAACGAAATATGTTATAAAAAAACCATTCTAACTCTTTTCATTTTCATTTAAAGAAATCTTAAACATTATAGCCACACAAATGTGGTTCAGGCAACGCATATTGATTATATTCACTGCACATAACGTTTGCCTATTTATAAAAACAAAACAAAATATAAAACACAAACCTGCTTCTTTTCGTTTTAAATATAATATAAAAATATTAAACATTTTAATATGGTCCAGGCAATATGTGCATTTGTACTAAACAACAGATGTTGCAGTAAACAACATTACAGATCATCTTCGTTGTATTAAAATTTAAAATGACAAAACTCAGCTCAGTCTCTTTTTGTTAAATTTCACTTTTATCAATATTAGCCATTATAAAAGTAAAAGGTAAAGTTACAAGAAGCTATACAAATAAAGCAAACAAATCAGTCAAACATACAAAGTCAGCGCTCTAGTCTAACCATACAACGGTAAAGTTAAGTAGCTTATAAAGTTATGAAACTTCCCCTCAGCCAAAACGATTGGCCAGGGAACAAATTATAGATTCACGAAACCAAAAATCGCCCGTTAGATATACACAAGACGAATTATATCTCATGTTTAACCACTACAGAGACGCCAGAGTCCGCGGCAAACCTCGACTAGCCGAGGAAAGGCTGTTCCAGGCGGGGTACATGAGCGCCGAGCGCCCGGTCATCGCTGGATCTCACAACTGGATACAATTTTCATAAATCTTTATAAATAAACCACAGATTTGAGCTTTAAACAACTACATTCTCGCCTGAAAAACTCTTAAAACTACATTTCATGATACATAAACAGTAGTATTATATGTCAACTGTATTAAAAAATGGCGCTTCTTATGTTGTCATTCTCCGTGGCGCTGCCTTGTCAGCTGTCAATCAAGCTGTCAATCAAAGTTAACCACGCCCTTATTGTCATACATTTTATATCTAAATACGATCTAAACTAACGACTTTAAAAAAAAATCACCCCCCTCACAGTTGTCAGGCACTCGGAAGCTATCGAAAAATCCATTAAAAGTCCATGGGACCAACCTGTAAAAACATGAATTTATGCTGTGAAAACGGACATTTTAACATGGTGGTCTATGGACATTTGCTCCCTTTTGGGACCTCCCTCTAGCGGATTTTCGATGTATTGCAGTTTTTCGCACTTCCGGGTAGGCTTCATTTTTCAGATCAGAATGTTGCCGCTTGCTCTCACCCCACACCATGTTCTCACGCAGTGAAAAATACATCGCGGAGCAGAGAGGAGACTGACAACATGCTGACAGACCAGGTTACTTTTCGGTTACTTTTTATATTAAACATATTAAACAAAGTCTCGCCTTTCAAATGTGGTCATTTTTTTAAAGAAATTTAAACGATACATACCGTTTTGTGGCTCTTAAATGTGTCTGACAGATCGCTGTAGAGCATCAGTTAAAGCTGCTCGTGAACCGATCATCTCTTCCTTCTAGTTCATTTATAGCATCAAATAAACATGAATGAACATAAGAAGGAATGTTGTTTTAAACCGCGGAAAGGCGCCAGTACAGTCCGTTTTTCAAGTTCAAATCCTCCCATGTTAATCTGCTATCTCTCCTGACTGCTTTGTCGGACAAAATGGCGGATGGCGGATTATGATTGGTTAGATCGCCTGTCAATCAAGCTCCCTGCGAAGGGTCAATTGACTACTGCGGCTGCGCACATCATGATATCAATGTCAACTGAGAGTAAAAAACACACAAAAACAAAAACAAAAACCTTCAAACGCTGCAACAAAGAGACTGCTGGGAAACATAGCACTTTTGAGGTTAACGGCAGGTAACCTACGGACAAAAAACCCTTCAATTTCTTCAAACTCTTTTTTTTTTCTTCAAACCCATTTAGAGGAACCCGACAAGAACGAGCAGAAGGCGAATGTTCTCATGTGTGGGTGCAAGAGTTCACACGTACATTCACCGTTTTACAGTTCCAACATGAAGACCACAATGAGTCTTTGTGCGGGCCTTTCAGACGGTATTGCTTAGATTTGTCATCATGTTGATGGACTATAAAGAGTCGTTTGATAGCTTTGAGAAGCAGGACTTTTCTTTCATTTCTTCACTAGCTGCCAGGCCCCACTCGGTCATTCGTCAGGGAATAATAGCGCTTTAGAGAGCTTGGGACTGCAAGTAAAGATTCAAGCTGCTGTCATCCTGAACTATGACTTACATCTGAAAATGTTGGTTTGAGTTCTCAAAAACATGTAGCTGTGTTTCTATCACCCTGTTTTAATGCGCATTTTGAAGTATCGCATCAGAAACGAGTGAGGGAAACGGCAAATTTAGAAAAAGAAATCCCTTAATTCGACAAAAGTTTTTAAGATGGAAACGCATTTGCTGAATAAATTCTGATGTAGCGAACATTAAACCAACGTGACTAATCGGCTGTTTTCGCTGATGGTGTTTTGTTTACTGTTGGTTACTAGGTTACCAATACCACCGTCATCCGCTCAAACAACTTGATGGAAACACACCTGATTTGTTTCTTGCAAACTTTGAAAAGATTCGCTTCACGTTTGGATGGAAATCCAGCTTATGGCATGTCAACTGTGTCCGGTGGTCTTAAAAGATCTAGTCTGTTAAGAAAACGGACCTAAAATTACATTTCAACACTTTGCTGACACATTAGAAAACTCACCGTTATAAAACTAGCATCTTCTAGGTGGTTTTAGCATGTAGGATTTCCTGGTTGTTTTAAAGTGTTGTACAGAAGAGTGTTCATTGCTATGTAGTTGCTACTCTGTTCTTGGTAATTTTAAGGGCCGTTTACACCAAGGATGATAACTATAACAGTAGGCGCTTTTCCATTAAAGATTTGCGCAAAACCTTTGCGATTTTTTCTAAATATCGACAAAAAACATTCGCGAAATGACGCCATTTCCATTAACCGATGTTATGCGACTAAAACGTCATTTTTTCCTCTCGCGATAAGTCATTCCAAAAATCATGGCAACGGACGTTGGTAAGTTTATATATATATATATATATATATATATATATATATATACCGCACTAGACGTTATTATTATTAATGGAAGGAAACGTAGGTGTGTTATCCAAGCATTAATGGCCAGGAAAGACCCATACTGTAAGAGGCACATATGAGGTGTTTCTGGGTTTTTCTCACTCATTTCTGCTCCAAGGTCTTGATTGTGGCATTTTTTTGAGGTTTAGAATCCAGTATTTCTGTCATTCTTTCTTCTCAAGAACTGTCTCGTATTCTGTCCAAACACACCGCGTCGTCTACGTCAGCTGACCTGTAAATGCGCAAAACCTGTTTCCATTGCAGTTTTGCGAAATATTCCTTTTTCGAATTGCCTGAAAAACCACCTCATGCGAGCCCAAAAACTTTTTTGCGATAAATGGGAGTTTTTACGAAATTGACGTGTTTCCATTGAGCTTATTTTCAATTCGCAATTTGAAGGGTAATGGAAACGCGGCTAGTGACTATAACTATAAAGTTTCAATAATTATTCTAATTCTATGAGAATAGGGTAGTCCACACCACAACTATAATAATAAATCACAATTTCATATGAATTAAGTATGAAAAAAATGAAGTATGAAGGCCTACCCTGATATACCGCCACTGGGGCGTAAGCAGATCATACAAAAACATACAAATGAGATTGTACAAATTCTAATTAGACACCAATTCGCCAAAATGTAAAACAGTTATGAACTGCAATGAGACTGTGTTGTTTGTTCACATATCTAACTCCAAATATGATAGTGATGCTTGACTTGAATACATATGTAACACCACACCATATCCATCACATACTGTAATTTTAACCTCCCTTTGCTGCTTAATGTGCCTTAAAGCAGTTTAGCTCAGTCTGAGACATAAACAAAGGTTGTCGCCAGAAGTGTCATCACAGCGGTCTGTCACAAAAGCAGTCAGAAAGAGTGAGAGTTAGCGATATCCAGCCACTGTCAAGCGCCACATGACTCAACAGGGGTTTGGCCTATATTAAGCACAGTGAGTCAGAGGCGATGGATCACATCCGCACACACACCAAGTCGAGCGACAGAGAAATCACACATATACAACCTTTACAGAAAAGCACAGAGGCAGTACCAGGTATAGCGAATGCATCAGATGGTAATACCATGGTGTTTTGATATAAGCATGGAACTAAATGATTACCATATGTTTTACATGTTACCTCATGGTACTTCAAAGAACACCATTGTAGGTTTCCCAAAAACATGGTATTACAGTGGTACTACAACTGTAAATGCACAAAAATAGCATTACTGTGGTAACTGTCCAAAAAACATTCCAAAAACCATCAATCATGGTATTACTGTACATGCACAAGAAACCATGGTATTGCTGTATTAAATATCCAAAGACCATGGCAATGGAACTGTACACATAGAAAAACATGATGTTACTGTGGTAAATGCCTAAAGACATAGTATTACCATTGTACATGCCAATATACAGTAGTGGTAAATGTCCAATGGTAAACCATTGTATTTCAGTTGTACATGAACAAAAAAAAAACATGGAATTACTGTGGTAAATGTCCAGAAACACTGTATTACCATTGTACATATCCAAAAAACACAGTATTACTGTGGCACATGTCAGAAAAACATGGTATTGTTGTGATATTTATGAAAACTAACAACTGCAACCATAGTTCAACTATAGTATTTGTAGTGAAACCAAGAAACATGGCTACTACAGAACTATAACAACGCCACAGTTCATTTTCACGTTCTAAAACATGGTATTACTGTGTAAAATGTACAAAATGATATTGATACCCTTAAGCAATGCCTGTGATGTTACCAGTACAGACTGTGATAGTATGGTACAGTGATTGCAACAGATGGTATTACCATTATACTTTGGTATATTCAATATAACCAAATGTACCATAGTTTTACCATGGCAGATGTCCAAATAACCACAGCATTACATTTACATCAGTCATCTGGTCAACAACAGTCTCCCAGATGCCATTGTGCCAACAGAATACACACACTGCCAGATTATAATCAAATTTTAAGTCTACCAAGACAAACTTCGCTTTGGTGACAAATTCAAGCTACATTAACTCTCAGCTCTGTCAATACAACCTGAAACAACTCTACATCAGTGTATTGATAAACACAGATGTAGTAAAAATCAAGGAAAATTAGAAACGCTGAAATGCTCAATAGGAAGACTAACAGAAAATATATCAGTGCAAAGAGTAAAGTATGATGAGAAAGACCATCTGTACCTGCCACGTTGACTTTCTCTGGGTTGACAGGGTTCGGTCCAGGGGTCCCGGTTCCATTGGTCAGGTTAGTACTTGTGCCGTTGTATATGATATTGTCCACTTTAGACTCCAGCTTTGATAATCTCTGCATTATATTATCCAGAAGAACAGCTAGAGTCTTCTTTAGATCTGCACAAAAGAATATTATATACATATGATTAGCTAAAAGAATATAGTAGAATAAAGGCAGTCATTATTTATATATATATATATATATATATATATATATATATATATATATATATATATATATATATATATATATATATATATATATATATATATATATATATATATATATATGCAAAATATATTTTATAAAAAAATGTGAATGTTTAATAGAATTATATATAGCGAGATGCAAAACATTTGAAAAATAAGCATGTATGTATGTATGTATGTATGTATGTATGTATGCATGCATGTATGTATGCATGCATGTATGTACAGTGAGGAAAATAAGTATTTGAACACCCTGCTATTTTGCAAGTTCTCCCACTTGGAAATCATGGAGGGGTCTGAAATTGTCATCGTAGGTGCATGTCCACTGTGAGAGACATAATAAAAATAAAAAAATCCAGAAATCACAATATATGATTTTTTAACTATTTATTTGTATGATACAGCTGCAAATAAGTATTTGAACACCTGTCTATCAGCTAGAATTCTGACCCTCAAAGACCTGTTAGTCTGCTTTTAAAATGTCCACCTCCACTCCATTTATTATCCTAAATTAGATGCACCTGTTTGAGGTCGTTAGCTGCATAAAGACACCTGTCCACCCCATACAATCAGTAAGAATCCAACTACTAACATGGCCAAGACCAAAGAGCTGTCCAAAGACACTAGAGACAAAATTGTACACCTCCACAAGGCTGGAAAGGGCTACGGGGAAATTGCCAAGCAGCTTGGTGAAAAAAGGTCCACTGTTGGAGCAATCATTAGAAAATGGAAGAAGATAAACATGACTGTCAATCTCCCTCGGACTGGGGCTCCATGCAAGATCTCACCTCGTGGGGTCTCAATGATCCTAAGAAAGGTGAGAAATCAGCCCAGAACTACACGGGAGGAGCTGGTCAATGACCTGAAAAGAGCTGGGACCACCGTTTCCAAGGTTACTGTTGGTAATACACTAAGACGTCATGGTTTGAAATCAATCACGCTCAAACTCCGTGTTTCTCAGCAACAGCCCAGAAACCTGACTGATCTAGAGAAGATCTGTGTGGAGGAGTGGGCCAAAATCCCTCCTGCAGTGTGTGCAAACCTGGTGAAAAACTACAGGAAACGTTTGACCTCTCTAATTGCAAACAAAGGCTACTGTACCAAATATTAACATTGATTTTCTCAGGTGTTCAAATACTTATTTGCAGCTGTATCATACAAATAAATAGTTAAAAAAATCATACATTGTGATTTCTGGATTTTTTTTTTTAGATTATGTCTCTCACAGTGGACATGCACCTACGATGACAATTTCAGACCCCTCCATGATTTCTAAGTGGGAGAACTTGCAAAATAGCAGGGTGTTCAAATACTTATTTTCCTCACTGTATATATACACAGGCTTTTTTTTTCAAATGTTTTGCATCCGACTGAAATTTCATGAGAGCATAAATACGCAACTTATATATGCAAATATCTGTAAATAAATCCCAACACAAAGATTAGTTTTATTCTTTGATTTTTTTACTTTTTCTGCCACAAGTTTCAGACTAAGCATTTATCCATCTTGTATTCTGTACAAATAGAATAGAAAATAATAGAATAGAACAAATTTCTCATTTACATTTTTATACCCCTACACACACTTAACTGAATGAGGTCAAAACACCTTCAGCATTTCAAACAGGTTTAAATATGATTTCAGCTGAAACCCAAGCTTCCTGCAGAACAGACGGATTAAGAACCATCCATATGCTCAATAACTCAATAATCTGGAGTTTCATCTTGATAACACACTATGAAAGATGATTATGTTCAAATGCAGAGAGAGTCAGAGAGGACGAGTGAGGCGTGGAATGATCCAAATGCAATTATGAATCAGAATCCCAAGATTGATTTAGAAGAGATTGATTCTTGATTCAGTAATTCAGTTTAAATAATCCAATAAACAAGCACACCATATGTAATAAACTATAAAAATACAGAAGGAGGACGAACAAGTATCATTATTTTACCATGAAACATTTCTCCTCTTAGGAGTTCTGAGTGACAACACCTCGGCAGTTCATGGCAATTACTTGAATGAAGAACAAATATGTTGTTAAACTGATTTCCAGTGACATAATTCACCAAGCCTTAAACTACTTGTTCTTGTTTCTCACTCGCATCTCAAAAACCAAAAAAGGGAAGAAGGAAAGAAGAGAAACAATGCATCTCACAATGCATGACTAGTGAAAACTTGTCCAAACCAATCAAAATCACAGATGATCCAATTCCAATATTTCCTGCTAAATATTATTTTTCCTGCAGAAATGTCTCACATTATGAAAGTTAAACTTGTGAATGTCTTTAACTCATTTCATCTCTTTCTCTCTGGCTCAAAAAATTGTCCAAATCCGGTCGGATTTTCTCTGACAGATGGAGACAAGAGTATAATCCATATTTCTATGTCACCGAGTACCTCTACTCACAATTATGATGACGTCATGACATCATCATCACACTTCCCCAGGACTAAATCCCTCAGAGAGCAGTAAACCCTTCCGGGGGGGGGGGGGGGCTCAAGTGTCTATATCGCTGGAATCCTTGGCTCAAGGCGGACGAGACGCATGCCTCGGATTTGCTCGTCACCCTGAGAAAATTTTCGGGGATTTTCCAAAAACCTACTTTCGCGAACTAGTCCTAGGTATTTGGCCCGACCGGACCGGAACCAAACCAGTGCAGCAAGATTCTCTGGAGTCTGAATGTCAATAATTATCAAAAAAAAACACTAAAACGGCATGTTGGAAATTTTGGTTCACGGTCCCTAAGGGCCGCCAAAACGTTCCAAGTGGGAGGGGCCCCTTTTACTAAATTGGCTATAACTCGTGAACGGAACGAGATATGTTCACCAAACTCAGCACACCTGTGTGAGAGCTCATTCTGTGGTCACGTGAAAAAGGACGCGGCAACTGGCCACTTGGTGGCGCTATAACTGTTAAAAAGGTGTCAAAATGATGTATTCCTATGGCAAAATCCATGAAATGGCTGAAAGCGGCCCTCTTCCTGCCTGATTTGCATACGACCTCACAAAAATCGGGCGTGCACGCATGCGTCACGTGATCCCAAAGAAGCATTTTGTACATAGTATGTACATTTTTGACCGTATTAAAGCATTAAAATTCCATAATATGTTTGCAGAGATTTAGGAAACATTCTAACTTAAGCTCAAATACTTGTTTTTCCAAAAAAATACTCGACAACCAGTTATAATACTTTGAAATGTGAGTTTCAGACGCTGGTGTTTATTCCAGTCTTTTAAAATAGTTGAATGATTGAATGCTCGCGAAGTCAATGACAGTCAACTACTTTGAATATTATAGCATTTTGGGTATTAACATTTTGGACACTCATTTTAGGTGGCGTTTGTTCAACTCATTGACCACAGTACATTGAAAGTAAACATAACCGGAAATAAGTGAGACGTACTATTTCCAAACAGAAGTGCGTCACAAAGCTCAGTGCAAGTGGTCCATTGGGTGCGGGGGTTTATATGAATGTTTATATACAGGGAGGTGCTGCTTTGTGTACAGTGGTACAAAAAAAACAAACATAGGCTGTAAAAAAAGACAGGGCTGGATTTGTGTTTTTACCCTTCATATTACCATGGTGAGTCATATCTGACCTTACATCTCTCTTTCTCTAGCTCTCTTTCTCAATTTCACTCTCAACGGATAATACAAATTGATCTTTCGCTTCGGCCTGGTTTAATCATTTCTGGGTGTCTGTAACTCTCTCCTCACCTGTCTGTCTGTCTGTCTGTCTCACTTATTAACTGCAAATGTGATGCATTAATGGCATGCATATCCTGGAGCTTCAGCGAGACGCGATGTAGACAGGAGACAATATACCGACCAAGATTAGATTACAGAGAGCCAGATATAGATCCACATTCTAAACAAAAAGCCGCAGTTCTGGTTTACAGGAAAAGCAGAAAGTGGACCAGAATACAATACATGGACGTAAACAAACTAACTAAAGATGCAAATGTATACATAGAGACCAGATTTTTGTTTCCTTGTTTGACTGTCACTGTGCTTGAATTGAACAGGTCAAACAGGAACAGATCAGGTTGAGACAGGAATCTGTTCTTACAATGAACTAGGGATGTGACGGTGAAGAAATGTTCCCATCGGACCGTATAATCGATGTGTGAAAACACCCGTAATAAGGGAGGCTGGGGCTGGGTAGGTTTGACGCTGATGAATGCCAGTACTTGCGCATTTTACTTTCGAATTATCTGCAATTGCTTGAATGGTGGGTTCATTATTATTATTTATGACTATGTTTGCTGTTCCTTGTCTGATGAAGAGCCTGCGTGCTCGAAACGTTACCGCTATGCGATAGTTGTCTTTACAATAAATATTTTTGATAATTTTGGAGCTTAGGTGTTGCCGACTTTACTTAAATTTTTACTTGATGTTTTTTAGTCGAGCACCCTTTTGAGATTGATGTGCGTGCTTTTGTTTCATTTTTCTACACTTTCGAATTATCTGCAATTGCTTGAATGGTGGGTTCATTATTATTATTTATGACTATGTTTGCAGGATCCCTATTAGCATTAGTCTTAAATCCAAAATATCGCCAAATAGACGCTTTTACATTTCCGCCATCGTCTTGTCAGTCAGCTCGCCTCACTCTCGTCACGTGATAAATGAAATCTTGACTCCTGCTGCTGATCAGTTTTTAATTGTAGTGTCTGTTCTCTAATTGAACTACATTATTTTTATTACTATAATCTAAAGGATGGTGTCGCAGTGGGCAAGTGATGTAATTGGTGTGCGGCTGAACACCTTGCAACACCGATTATCGCAGCAAGCCTACAAAGGGCTATTAAGGGCTCCCCCCTAATAGTCAACTAAACGTTAGTTGACGAGAAGAGGCTTAGTCGACCAAAATTGTATTAGTCAAAACAAAAAACAAAAAAAACTCCACAGAAAGTGGCGAAGTCACGCAGTTCGTGAGGGCCAGATCGTTAACGGGGATATACTATAATTTCCTTGACATTACAGTACGTCGGGTAGGAAATCATAACGTTCTCCTATCATCCATCCCCCTTAAATATGGCTTATCATTTGAAACATGTAAGTAGTAGCAAATTAACTTGGCCGCTTGGTCTAAGGTTAACCTAGGGATGTCAAACTCAGTTCCAAAGTTTAGCCCCACCCCCTGCTTCAACAGACATACCTGTAGTTTTCAAATAAGCCTGAAGGACTTGATTAGCTGAATCAGTTGTGTTTAATTAGGGTTGAGATAAACTCCTTTGTTTGACACCCCTGACCTTGATAAAAGGTTGAATAAACAATATTGGATCTTCTGAAACACCACCATAGACCCATTTTATCTACCAAGTGAAAACCGCAATTACAAACCCAAAATACAAATAAACTCTATTTTACTGTGTCTAAATACATAAACAATGAAAGACTCATTTTAAAGCAAAAATGTATTTAGACATCACAACATTATAATGTACAATTTGCTAAATGTATATTGCTTTTGAGATTTGCCAAAGATTTTTGCAAAAACAAATGTTGAGATCATACAATAATTATCAGACCCCCTGCAACGCCATCACGGATCCCCTGTTGATGACCCCTGCCTTGAGAAAATAAGTACTTCCTCCTCACACTGGTTGAGTTACCTCTAATAGCACGGGCCTTAATTAGCAATAACCAACCGACTAAGGCATTTGTTGCTGATAATGTTACATAGCAACATCTTACACGTCTGACATTTCACCTGCTGGAGCACGGTATGCTATCAGGGTCAACTCTCCTACACGAGAAACCCAAGTTTACTTGCGCCAAGTTTCTTGAACCCGGTAAATACAACAACAAATTGCGACTTCATCTGTAAAAGAAGCTGTTTAGTGCAAGAAACGGTGGGCGTATTGTTTGCAAGAAGTGTGGTGTGTGTCTTTGCTTCTGGATCGATAGTCATCCGTGGGCCGTAATGAGGCCTCTTGCCCAACGGAGCGCCTCTATTAGCGGCATGAATAAGTTATCGACGGCTGTGTTCTGAGAGAAGGGCTAAAACAGACACCGTCACAGCTTTCTTCTGCTTAAGAACGATGAGATTGTCTCTATAAACATTGATTGTTATGGTTGCGGCCCATCACAAATGCGACTTCTGCATGGCATCGCTTCTCAGCTGCAGCCTCAGGTCATCATGGGAGCTAAATATAGGTTAAAACATGCAGTGGAAGAAAACAAAAAATGCAAGACTAAGCCAGAGGAGTTATAACAAGCCGTAGTACTGCAGCAATGCAGCAGCCGTGTCAAATAATGCGGCTGATATGAAACTTCAAACTCACTGCTGGATGCAAATTTCATAACTGCAGTGTTACCATCTCCCGCAGTATCTTGGATTCCTGCACCTTTTCTTTATAGTACAGCTCTCTATTCCTAACTTCTATTGCAAGCGGTAGATGAAAGTAGGTTCATCGATTGCGACTGACCAAAAAGATCTTCAACGTTCCCAAACAAAAAATTAGAAATACCAGCGATGAGATGTCAACTAAGAAATGAATTGTATGATTGCAATTCTCAGTTATTCAGGTCATAATAGAATGTTATAGTAGATGTAGATAAAGTAGATTTACTTCTATGACTCAAAATGTTCACAGCTCATTCAGGTTGCTTCAACGGTTGTGACTGACGATGAAGATCTTCAAAGTTTCCAAATAAACAAAAAAGAAATATGAATGCGAGATGTCATCTATGAAACTCTGTGGTCAAAATTTACATCAATACATCAAGAATGGATGAGAATGGATGATTTGTTTTATTTTTTAATTGCGAATATCGCAATCTTGCGATTACAATTCTTAGTTATACAGGTTATAGTACAGTAGAATGTTCTAGAAGATGTATTCTGGTTAACTGGATGCATTTCTGTACTTCAAGATGTTCACCACTCGTTCCAGCGGCTTCATCGGTTGTGACTAGCAATGAAGATCTTTGACATTCCCAAACAAAGAGCAAATACGAAACTTACTAGACAGAATGCGATTTCGAATACAGCTAAGGACTCACCGTATGCCGTCATGGTGCCTACGTAGGGTCCGTCCATCACGCTCTGGTTCTCCTCAGCGAGGGCTTTGATATATCGCTTGCTGAGATCCAATATCTGCATGCGTAGCTGCGCGCTGCTTTCGTGGGTCGCCCTCTGCTGGATTGTGAAATGAAGCAGCATCATCCCCCAAATGAAACCGAAACTCACAAGGAAGAATCCCAGCTTTTGGGAGGACAACTTCCACAAGTACACAGAGCCCATGGCGAGGAAGTTCGTTTGAGTGTGTGGAGTGTGTGTGCAAATCAGGATGAGTTGAGTCTCATGGTGCTCAGGGGGGCGTGGTCTCTAGTCTTTTTTTTCCTCACTGCAGTCCATTCCTTTTAGCTCAAGCTGTCAATCACACCAGATGACACGCCCACCAGAAGCTCCATCGCAATGAAGACACTGGGAGAAAAAACAAACACGAAAAGTCAAAATTAGCATAAAGGCAAGGCCAACATTTTTGCATTTTTGTTGTAAAGTTTTTGAATTGGTGGACAATAAAATGGGTCAAAAAAAGAAGAGTCGTATCTAAAAACTACATCTACAAACTACATAAATACTTGGAGGTGGACTTGACTTAGGCCAGTAAGAAACAACCCAGAAGACCCTAGCAACCATTCAAAAAGTCTGAGTGACCACCCAAAAGACCCAAGAAGTGACCCTAGGAAACACCCAAAAGACCCTAATAAGACCTCTAACAAGCACTCTGATGACCTAGATGATCCTAACAACCACCCAAAGACCCAAGAAATGACCAAGATGACCCTAGCAACCACTCAAATGACCCAAGAAATGACCAGGATGACCCTAACAAGAAGACCTAGCAAGAAACAATCCAGATAACTGTGGCAATAGTATACAAAGGAAACTATTTTGTTTCACCTGTGCTGCCAGGCAATGCGACTACAACGGTGACATCATAATGGATGACCACATAACCAGGCTCACAATACAGTCTCTAGTGTATCACATTGTTGTGGGATTAAACGGAGACTGTTTCAACAGACGTAACAGACCGTGCGGTGGCATTTCAATGAGGGGATCAAGTCAAAGCAAAGGATGAGAATGTTAAAGTAAACCTCGCCTGAAAGGCTTTCAGAGAATGAAAGACAAATAGGTATTTGATGAACACAAATATACTTGTTTGTATATGGGGCATAGACTTAAATATAGTCAGCAGAAGGGTATGCCACTGACATAATACGGGCACAAAGGCTGAATACACACCATCTGTGTAACCAGTTTTAGAAATGTTGCCCAATCACTTCACTCTTCTTTCAGACCTACTATAAGTGACCTTTGATATTTTCTAAGTAACAAGCCACTCAATGTCAAGGCATGACGCAGTTATTACAAACCTATCAAAATTACTGTAATGCACACCCTTGGGTGACAGGATTAAAGTTATAACCTAAATAGTTGCAGCTTACAGCTCTAGGATGATATTGTCATTAGCCTAAAAGAGCAGTCACATTTACTGTTGCTCTGTGAAATTTCATGAGTAAAATTTCAACAGGAATCCATGGTTCAGGAGCTTCGTATAATGAGCGAAATCTGCAAGAGGAAAATTTTCGCCCTGTTCAAGAATTTGCCGCGCTGACCGACAGAAAGCTGTTTGGTTTAAAAGTGACTTCTCTCTGAGTTGTGCTTCATACATCACTACGCTATTGACAAGGGAAAAGAAACCCATTTTTACGCAATATTTTGCTTAAATTTCGCTAAAGTGTGATATTGCCAAAAAAGCATGATATTGTAACTAATATAAACATAGTCGAAGCTCAGCCAATCAAACTATTCATTCTGCGTATCCATTTTTTTTTACAATCCAATAGGAGTAAAATGTACATATATGAATGTTATTAACAATATAGCTGCAAGCAACAATTATCGGGGCCAGGCGCAAGAAGACATGCCAACATGGCTGGGAGTGTCAGACCAACTGCAGCAAGGAGCAATTAAAGACATTTTAAGATGATTTTAGGCAAAATAGCTGATTAATAATACAGTAACTAAAAATTATTTAATGGATTATCACTTTCAACCAATAGGTGGCGCAGTTATGAAATTGATGTGATGTGGTCAGAGTGAAGTGACAATGACACACACAAAGTTTGGTGTCAATATGTCAAGGCATTGCAGATATAAAGCCTGAATAGTCCTTTTGCCATCATACCTCAACTTTGCTGCTGCCGTATATGAAAACGGTTTCGTCTATTAACACGAAGCGGCACAGTCTGGAGATGATACGATTCGATTTTGGTGAAAATTGGACAAACAGTCTAGGAGGAGTTTGAAAAAGTAGGTATTGAATCAAAATCAAGATGGCGGACAGGAAGTTCGGTCAAATACGGCAAACTTGGTATCTATGTTCTCGGCGTGACCCAAGAAATCTATTAAGACCAGTGTCATTACAATAGGCAGATTTATTCAAAAGTTATTTGCATTTTTGGAAATTTTGTTAATCTCAAAATCTTTAGAGTATCTTCAGGGCATGGTGCTGATGGCACATACTGAGTTTCATAATGTTACACCAATGCATTTGTTAAGTATAGCATTTTATACCACAATACTGTATTGAAGTCAATGGCAATTTCATGTTTTGTTCTATTATAGCGCCAACTAGAGGCACAAGCACATACTTTTTTTTATGTGTTCTCATAGTGAGCCCATACATGTGTGTGTCAAATTTGGTGAAAATATCTAATTTCGTTTCGGAGTTATAGATATTTATATGTTCATAAACATAAAAAATGACCCACACCTGACTTTGTTTGCATTTTCTTGCCACTTACTATTGATATTTTGACATTTGGGCATTAGCATGTAGACAACGACCTATGTTTTCAAACTTCCTACGGTGGTTTCGTCTCGATCGGTCTAACGGTTTCGAAGATATTGGCAAATGTTTTTCAAGCGCTAAATCACAACGTTACACAATCAGTAAGGTGAAACCTAGCATGTTTGGTATCGTTGGACTCGGAAAGGATTCAGGAACCTAAGGAGATGACTCCCGTGAAAATAAGTCAACCACAGCCAGAGTTATAAGCATTTGAAAATTTAATTTTGCCACTAGGTGGCACTGGTTCGAAACTTCTCAGGCTCCTTCAGGGCATCGTATTGATGACCCATACCGAGTTTCGTAATGATACATTCATGCGTTCATAAAATACAGCTTTTTGGTACAAAATTCTAAATGGTCGATATGGGAAAATTGGATATCAGTCGACTTGGCATGACGCCCTGAATCTAACGAGACCACTTTTATGATTTTTGGACAAATCGTTCAGAAGTTATAAGCAAAAATAGCCATTTTTCGTCTCTCCGGACCAGTAGTTGGCACTGTGCCGAAAAGCAGCATGTCGCCTCAGGTCATGCTTGTGATGACATGTACCAAGTTTGGTCTGAATGCGATAAAGCGTTGCGGAGATATAGACTTAAGTCTGTTTTCGCAAGCGCTACGTAAAATTAGTTTGCGCGGTATTCAAGAACGGTTTGACGAATCAACTTGAATTTCATAACTTTTTGTTGGCATGGTCTGAAATTGATCTGGTTACATTTTCTTGAAAATCGGAGCAACCGTCTAGGACGAGTTTGATAAAGTATGTTTTTCAAAAAATTCTAAATGGCGGAAACATTTTCATGATGGAAAATGACATCACTGGGTGCAATCGAATCGGCTTGAAATTGAATTTTGTTTCTAGCCGTTAAGGTTCAAAAGTTATTAGCATAAACATGAGTACAACTTTGGACAGTTGGTGGCGCTAGAGGGATTGAGTTAGAGACTCCAAATTTGCTATGGTGACTGTTCAGAGTGTCCTCTATCAGTGTGCCAAATTTCATAACTTTCCCGCAAGAGGTTCTATGGGCTGCCATAGACTTCCATAAGGAAGAAGAAGAAACGGAAGAAGAAGAAGAAGAATGCCAACGATTTCAAGAGGTGCCTACACACTTTCAGTGCTTGGCCCCTAATTATTTGCTTATAATTATTTGCTTACACAACTTAAAGGTATAGCGGAGGATCTTTCCGAATTTTAGATAAGACCCGCCCTCTCTACTTTTTGAATAAATATGATTGATTCACCAGAATGATTGACAATTAGGAGGACCAATAGTATAGGTGATCCACCCGGAAGTAAAAAATCCTCCGCTATACCTTTAAAAAAAACAAGTTGTGAATACACACAACTAGAAAATTCACGTGTTATTTAATTTACTTGCGAAATTTACTAAGTGAAAATTGTTTCTACACAAAATTTCAGTCGACAGAACTATAAAACTTTAAGAACTGTCATCGCCAGGCATCGTTTGACGAAAGAGAATAACACGCACATTTCGCTTTAAAGGCAGAACAACTCAAAAATCAATTATTCACAGGTGGTCGAAGTGTCTAATAAAACACAAAAAGATAAGGGAGCAAGGGGGAGTTTCATAATGTGGTCATAAAATACAACAAAAAGAGAAAGACTTTCAAGTTTATCTTTTAATGCTATAAAAAGGACTGTACTAAAGTATAGTCACAGTTCAAGTATGCACACACACATCAGCATGGTAAAATCCTTCACAACAACTGCCTTTCTTTGCCAAACAGACACGTCGGATGACATGTCATGTCATCAACCCACATGCAACCTCCCACACACTCTCTCCCTAATGTATACTGTTGAACAAAATATCAATGAATCTTAGATACAATTATCAAACAAATGCTTCAATATGAATCACAAAAACAGAAAACCTAAAAATCTACACTACAGCGGACGTGCATAGCGGTAAACCAGAATGCATTTAGAAAAAAGCAACAAAGAGATGCCACATGACCACAAAGAAACCAGGTCAAGACCTATTTTTCCATTAGGTTAACAAATCTTACTAAATCTGATACTGGTGTGTAGTAGGGGTAGATACAACTCCCAAGGCAAAACACATAAATACAAAAATACCCTAACTCATATCACATCACATTTAATAATTACTGAACAATGACTAGTGTCTCAGAAAAAGTATACATTACATCATTTGCTGCTAAAATTATGTTTAAGAAGGTTCCACCCTTCTATTGTTATGTCGGTATTAAGAGTAGGTGTAACTTTATTATGTTTTACTATTGTGGTTTTACAGAATAGCAACAAATACTTATTGGTCACTTTTAACTTTTAAAAGTTAACTTATCCACAGATGTATATGTCTGTTCAAGTATTGCTACAAAGTACTGTTGATAAAATATAAATAGAATTAATTCGATAGTTTAAAATAGGACAAAGCATAACATAGGATGTTTTGTAATTGTTACTCGACAAACTTGAGTGAACTGTATAAAGTCTTGCAAGAAAATAAATGTGAAAAATTACTAGATGTGTGCAAAACTACTTAATTTTACGCTTTTAATAGATATATTTAATATATACAAATATCTATTAAATATAATTATAATGTATTATATTATACTGATGTATAATTTGTAATTACAGGCATGCAAATATTCTTTTTGAAAAAAAAAAAAATGAAAAAAAAATATCTTCCAGAGAGGAGAAGATAATATTGAAAATACTTTTGACCTTTGTACACACTACCTGGAGATAAGCAAACATATTTTGTAATCTTATACAGTGCTATCTGGGCTTGAACGCCTCTAACAGAATTTCTCAATTTCCTCATGATCATATTAAAACTATTCTGTTGCACATAATGCACATGTAAATAAAAAGCAGAACCTTTTTTTTTACATTTGCTCAAATTATGTATAACCGAACGACGGAGACATAATTATTAATCTACATAAACAAATGCATCGGCAAACACAAGGCCGAACTTTAGCTCTCAAATTCGGTTTAGTTGATTCTTTGCCAGACTTTGAATTGAATAATTTTCCCGATCAGGTAAATTATCTATTTGGAATTACTTGGAATTACGACATTGTTAGAACCTCCACAAACTCACATCCTCTTTCTTTGGAATTCAAGGTATCTTGCATCAAGACTGATACGACAGTTTTCTCCAGTGTGAAAATGCTGCCCTGAAAAGTACAACATTCTACAGCTTTAGAGGAAACCTGCAGGGCGCAAGTGCCTGAAATAGAGTGGTACAGCATTCACAGAGAAGTGCCTTTTGCCTCGGAAACTTACGCAACCATAGGACGGCTATGGGAAAATGCCTATGAATAATTTACAATAGGCAGTAATGTTTTGAACAGTAGTTGGTCAAAGAGGTTATTGAACAGTACTGAGAACACTCAAAAAATTTAAGTTCAGCCAACTTGAGTGGTCAACACGCTCAAAAACTTTAAAGTACTTAAGTAAAGTACTCTAGTAGCTGCAAATTAGTGATTAAATTTGCAAATGATAGGCCTAGGTGTTATTGCTACTCAGATACTAAAACTTTGCCCACATTTTAATTAAATTCTATGATCAAATTATGCAAATCTTTTCCCAAGAACTGATACTAAAGTACTTTAGTGGTTGCAATTAAGTCCTGATAAAATTTGCACATGCAAGGTGTTATTACGACTCAAACTACTAAAACTTTGCCATCGTCTTAATGAAATTCTATAATAAAATGACTGATTTTTTCAGTCATCTTAATTTGATCAAAATTAAGAAAAATATTCAATACTATATCCTACAAATTCCAGCTCTAAGGATTCCTTTTAACTGCGAATCAAGTAAATATTGGCAACTAAAGTAAATATTCGAGATATCATCAGTTAAAATATTCAATGTTAGCACAGTGCAAATATACACTCAGGTTGTACTTAAACATCACAAGTAGTTTTTTTATGTAACTTACTGTTCTTTCTAATGAAATTTTATAAGACTATGTACTATATATTTTTATTTGTATTCTGGTTAACTCATTTTAATTTGATTACCGACTGCATGGAATCTTGCATGTTTACTGAATAAACATTGCTATAATATATACCTGATATCATCTGTGAATGTTAACACAGTTAACACAGCCTACAAAACTAATTACACTGTGTTTGTGCTTAAACATCACAAGGAGGCGAGTATAGTAAAATGTAGTGCGGTTAACATTTCAGGATTTGTTGATTTAGGATTGCAATATAGGCCTAACCTTAGTTCACAAGTAGTGTATTTAAAGTACATAATGATGAGGCAGCCAAAACATCAACAAAAAAAAAACAAAAAAAAGTACTTGCAATTTTTATTTTATTTTCATATTTTAGTATTTACTACACAGCTCTTCCTGTTAGTCTTACCTCAGGTTTTTCATGCAAGTATTTTTTTATTTATTTTTTTGGCAAAAAAACAACATGAACAGGTTGATCCAGTCACTGATGCCAGAAACCTTCTCAAAGAAATTAACTATATCTTTCAAAGACTTTCAAATAAATAAGCACATACTGATCTCATTAAAAGAGTTTTTATAAAACTACGCTGTTAATAATAGGCTAAGACATTACCAATGCATGGAACATGCTATCCACACTGGAACATGCCTTTAGAACATTCTAAATCATGCTAATAACATTCTAGAACAGTTAAGTAAAAATATACATTGCGCATTTAAAATTTACAGTATTTCTCTTCTGGTAAAATGAAACAAAACAAAATGATGACATCATCCTGAACTACACAGCTTTTTGTCCAATCAAACGCTCTTCAGAATAAAAATGGCCCAACTCTAGAAAATACACATTGCGCATTTAAAATTTACAGTCTTTGGCACCGATCACACCTGACGCGTTTTTTTTGCGCCTTTTGTCGATTGGTTTCCTATGGCAGTGAGCGTTCTGCGCGTTGTTTATGCGCCACAGGCGCCTCGCGTTTTACCGCCTGCCGCGCCTCGCGTTTTTGCAGTTGAAAAAAAAGCAACTCCGAGCAGAAAAAGCGCCTGACATCATCGCGTTTTTTTCCACCGTCCAATCGAATGAATGGAGAGGCGGGCCTTCCGTTGTAGTGATGAAAGCTACAGTTGCTTTGAACGCCCGAAGAGTGCGATGATGGAGGATAAACTTGTGGTGCTCTCGCGGGTTACCAGAAGCTTAACGACTTCATGAACTGTAACTAACACAATGTTAACAGAAAGTAAATAAAGTTAATAAAAGGTTGATTTGACGTTTACTCGACTGACAGGACAGCTGTTTCGGTGGTTGCCTGGCAACATAAAAAACTCAGCGCACTGCTCGTTCTGTGTGATGGGGCAGCGCTGTGCGCCTCGCGTTTTCGAACCTGAAAAACGCGTTAGGTGTGATCGGGGCCTTTCTCTTCTGGGAAAATGAAACAAAAATATTGATGACATCATCCTGCTCTACACAGCTTTTTGTCCAATCACATGCTCTTTATAATAAAAATGTCCCAACTCTAGTAAATACACAAGAATGAAAGCTACGCTTGTAATTTCATGGCTTTCAAGTTAAGATCTGACAAGTTTACTAACTGAAATCGCCATTGGTTAATAAACATATAATTTAGGATTTTAGTATTTAGACGTTTCTGTAATATGGCCCCAAGGCACGGGTCGGATAACATCCTAGAAAAACATTAAACTACAGAACACAGACAGGATGTTTTTAAAGGAGCTTCAGCCAGAACATTGCAACTGATTTCTGACAGCCAAACACACCAAGGGTTGATCCCAGTGAGCGAGCCCTTTACTCCGGGCAAAAAAAAAGGCCTTTTCCACATGCCGGTGAAATGAGGCCTGCTGTCAGAGCAATTCTCTTGAGGAAATTTTCTGAATTTGTGAAATATGTTTTGTTCGATACAAAAAAAAAAAAAAACGGTTAGTGTCAGAAACATAGGTTCAGAAGTCTTCCATTACATAATTAAAAATTACACGTTTTTTAAGAGAAAGCTATTGGCTTTCCAATGTAACTGCCAAAGTAATGCATTTTGGGGCATGTAGTTTTAAATCCACCAAGGGAAAACAGGTTCTGAAAAAATTTGAAGGGGTGTTTTTTGTTGCTGTTGCTGTTGCTGTTGATCAGGTTTTTGTTGTTGTTGCTGTTGATCAGGTTCTCTAGACAACGTTAAAGGGTGACTCTCGCCAAAATGCAAATTAGGGTCTTTTTGTGGATCTACCTGAGGCAAACTTTCGTTTAAAAGCATAATCAGAATGGAAACGCCACTTTTCAGTTTGACCGTATTCTCGTTTTCGGTCAAACTGCCTTTTGAATGGGAGAGCTTGCGGCACAACTATGATAGCATCAATAAATGTCAACTAAACTTAAAATGGATATCAAAACAATGGCCAACTGACAGTGTCTTGTAAATGCCTGTGGTGAAAACCAGGAACACAACATAACTAGGTAATGTGGCTCATTCTGATTGGATGACATGTCATTTCCCCAACTTAAAACACATCAAACCTCCTAAACTGGTGAAACAGTCAATCTTCTCACACCTGGAAATCAGTCGCTATTTCACCTCGTGCAACCCACACATCCGTTCCACAAATTAGCTCGCATAAAGCTTCTCTTATACAGGTTTAAGAGGTTTGAACATAAAGAATGCATTGTGAAGTACAGCAAAGAGGGCGGAAAAGTAGCCCGCGCAGTCGAGACGGAGGCAATATTGACTTGAAATTAATGGCCAAGGTCAACTGCTTTGATACCACAGATTACAGATACTGTACTGATGGTCTATTTACAGGCCATCACATGCCAGATTAAGCGCAGTCCAAGAAGAGGAAGTTATAAAGATGTACAGCAATAAATAACTTTTTAAGAACATTTCTGGGCCTGATACAACATGGGCATTGTGCCTCCTCACTATCTCAGTGTTTCTCCAACCCGTGAGGTCAACTCATTTAGACATTTGGTGTTCTGAGGAAAGCTATAATAGCAATTACTTTTGCACACAATTAAGGCTTATGGAGTTGAACAAATCCTTAACCTCAAGTATTAAACTTTGTCAAGTATTAAATTTCATGCCACTATGGACATGAATAATACAGTATAATTAATAGCCAAGAACTGAATCTGAGCATATTTTCACTTTGTATCTCAACAGCCATAAAAATTATCGACAAGTACGCACCAACAATGGAAATTGATGGGGTAAGTGCAAAACTGTGACTTTGAAGTGATTAAACATTGGCTGACATTGTTGGAAATACACCAGATTACTGTCTTTCTGTGTGGTGGGATAGAAGACTAAACATCAATCATTACAGTTATAAAACAAACACTGCACACATTATTAAATTTATGCAGTGTGTTCAGTGAAACCCAGATAAAGATAATAAAGTAATCAATTATGCAGAACTCGCAGTTATTCTTCATAACTGACAATGGCATATCAAAAACCTCTGTACTAGCCTAGCTTACGCTCTAACTGTGGTCTATATGCTTTATGAATTGGTACTTCTAGGACTCAACCCTAAAACCTTCTGTTTGACACATCAGCTTTTTAACTACTACACCGAACAACTCCAGAATTACAATTAAACCATTTTTAATAACTATATCAATAGCAGACCAAACTTAATAAAGCTTAATTGCTAAATGCCTAGGCTTGCAATCCAAAGGTTGTAGGTTTGAACCCCATAAGGTTGATCCGATCACCACTTTACCCTTGAGCAAGACACTTAATCTCAGGTTATCCCATAATACAATTTTAAAGAATTACTATGCTTGTACCATGAACTTAATTTTCAACCATTGTAACTACATGATTATCAAGTTCAAATACATACAATGTCCTCCAAGGTACTTCAAATTATACAATAACGTGTAAAAATGCAATAGTAGTTTGTTGTATGTGTACATTTACAAAAAATACAACCTGCTCATCAGTATGTGCATATTAACAACAAAAGTACAAACTGCGTATCAATGTACCATAGTATTTTAATGTAATGTACCATACGAACACAACATACGTTACGTATAAAAGAATACTGAAAAGTACCATGACTGTTTGGACGTGGTATTATGGAACTTGTCTTTTAAACAAGTACCTTGGAGTACAATGTCAATAGTAGCCTACATGAATTTCAATGCAATGGTATAGCCTACATCAAAGTACGATGGTATCACCATCACTTTACGACATAAAAGCCACATTGTGTTCCTGTAAGGGTTATTTGTAAATTTATAATCAAATCACTGATAAAACACCTAATGTATTTGTGATCGATAGATTTGAGTGTATGAATAACACAAATAAAGACGTATTACACATATGCGCGTGTTCCGCAGTGGACTGCAGCGCACCAAACGCGCCCCGCTTTCATTTCATACGCGTTTATAAGGCAACCCAAGCAAACACTCACCTGATTAAAGATTTAACGTTATGATATGGATGTTAAAGGCTGTAGAAAAGCCGGTGTAAGCTCTGTGATCGGAGTCGGTGTGGTTCCAGGCACCTGACAACGGTCTGTGTGTTTCGTTTCGCTGTCTGATCACATTCAACACAAAGAGCGTCGACGCACAGGAGACCGCAGGGAGCGTGGCGATTTTACCTACGGGGTTGAAAACGTAAAAAAAAAAAACGAGCTTTCTAAGGATCCCTAACTTTGTAGAGCATTGGCCTACATGTGTCTTTTTTTTCCCCTTCATATTTCATTATTGATTTCAAATAACCTAAAAACGAATTAATCTCACAACATAAGACTCCACAGTGTTGTCTTTTCCATCCAATAACTACCAAGTGGCTGAAAAATAAATAAATGCATAAATTCACAATATCATAATTAAAGTAGTAGGCCTATCATAAAAGTTTATATCGATTTTTCCGAAACCATATGTCAAGGTTTACAAGAGAAAAGTGAATGAACAATTCATTTGAGTCGGATCTTAGTGATGAATCGCTGCTTAAAGGTGAGGCTTTTTTGCCTAACTGATCCGGTTCTCAAATTCAACTCACTAGTCCGGTCTCAAGTTCAACTGTCAACCGCCCACTTGAGGGGACGATTAACAGAGAATATTGACTTAAATACCGGCCCATTTTTCACACAAAGCGTTGTAGGCTATGATGTCTTAAGACTTGAAACATAGTCATATGGACTAGCCTACTTTTATGTTGATTTTGTGGTCTTTAGTAGCATATAGACTTGACATCTTCAGTGCATTCAGTGTCGTTAAAAGGCATTCTACATGTATCCTTTGTATTCCACAAAATAAAGAAAGTTGTGTCCGAAGGTTCAAATTATACAAAACGAAAAAACTTCAAACAAACTTATGAAGTTGTCAAAAATCGTCTCGACCCACTCGATATCTCCCGACAAATAGCCTAGTATTCAGTCCATTTCCACGCCATTTATGACGTAGGCCTATCACATTTTCGATATTTTCTTTCTTAATTAACAGATTATATTAAAACGAACCATAAACAAATAATATCATAACATTTTTAAAAAAATATATATAAAACCAAATAAATGTAATTAAATGACTACATAAAAAGTCATGGCCTAAGGGCTTAACCCCTTGAAGGTAAGAAATATCATTTAGATTAAATAAACATTTACTGTTGGTTTTGACATAGGCTAGGCTGTGGTCTAGAATAGGCTACGAAGTGTTGGTGTATTCTGCCATCTATTGGACGTTCAATGGACTTTGGTTCAATGGAATTGTCATTGAATTCCAAATTGAATGATTAAAATCAATATTGCGAAACTATTCAATATAATGAGAGAACATTTTTCTTTAAAACTGTTGACACCATGACGGCTGATTTCTTAAAGGGTTTTTTTCACATTCATTACTCACTGCCAAAACCACACAACTAACTTTCTTCCGTGGAACTTCACATTAATGTTGAATGAAATGAGGGTGAGTAGCCTAAACCATGATGGAATAGTCACTGGAGTAAAATTAAGTTTGGAGTCCCTTTAAGACTGAACTTAGGGCTTAAATTGAGGCCAGTTTTAACGTTCATTCGTGTTTTGAACGAAAATTATTCGAGCTGAAGTGTTGAAGAAAATTCAACTGAAAAAAGCTTGTGAAAAAAAACTTTTCGAAAAGGACATTGATGAAACTATGAAAAGTACTTCATGGTCAAACAATTTAGTGTTTCTTTTTTTCACAAATACAAAGAGGACATCCAACATGTCATGAGACAAGGACAGACCTTTAGAATGTAGAAAAAAGACATTTGCTGAAAAATCATTGATGGAAACTGGCCCGTGAATTCGGTCTCGGATGGAAAACCTCTCTTGTTCTTTATCTCATTTTAGCAATCCATTTCTATTTCTCTCTCACTTCCTTTCAGCATGAATAAACACTCTTACATCTCCCTTCTCTTAACAGGTGACGGCCTTGACAAGTTCTGAAGAAGCATAATTACACATTTCACTGAAAATGATAGCCCTATTCCTGGACATTCCACAATTCTGTGCGCAATACACTTAGAGGGTGTTACAGATCCTCAACATGGATCCATTTCTTGAACAAGTTTGCACAAGGCATATAATGTCATATCATTTCATATTATGTACAGATATGTAAAATGTGTGAAATGGCCACATAGTAAAATGATCCTCCTGTATATTTATTAGTTTCCATGTGTAATGATACGTGTGCATGTCCTCAAAGGGTGTGACTGGGTGTGTGTTTCACATAAGCATTATGCTAGGTTTACAGTAAGGAATGAAGGAACCAGTTCTGCTTTTTGATGGTTTTGTTGCTATGGAAATGGACAGTGAACACTTGGGCGAGTCTTCAAATCAAGCAGATTGTGCATACTTGCACTTTCGCATGGTAAGAGGTCAGCTGGATTGTTTGCCGTCGGATTCCGTTCTCCCCATGTTTCTTACACAGTGAGGTTCTAGTTTACAAAACGGATGCTGGCTTTGTTAGTGCAGATAGCCTTGTGGGCATCCAGCTGACATGTAGTGCTATTGTGCCTTGGGAGAACCGAGTTCGAGTCCTGGCTTGCAGTTTTTTCCTGATCCAGTCCCCGGATTTTACTTGAGAAATTGGGTCGTGTTTTAATAGCTCTTAATTCAAGAGATATAATTATAATGGCAGGAGACTGGAATTGCACTTTGAATTTCAGTGTAGATAGAAATGCTGAAGAACTTCACCATAAATCAGCACTTGTTTTATCCAATGTGGTCAGGCTCAGGAACTGGAACAGACACCACCGGCTCAGGAACTGGAACAGACACCACCGGCTCAGGAACTGGAACAGACACCACCGGCTCAGGAACAGGAACAGACACCACCGGCTCAGGAACTGGAACAGACACCACCGGCTCAGGAACTGGAACGGACACCACCGGCTCCGGAACAGACACCACCGGCTCAGGAACAGACACCACCGGCTCAGGAACAGACACCGGTTCGGCGGCGGCCATCTTGTCCGAAGACACAGGCTCGGCAGACGTGATGTGAACAGTCTCTGTGGCGGCCATCTTGTCCAAAGACACAGGCTCGGCAGACGTGACGTGAACAGGCTCGGCGTCGGCCATCTTGTCTGAAGACACAGGCTCGGCAGACGTGACGTGAACAGTCTCTGTGGCGGCCATCTTGTCCGAAGACACAGGCCCGGCAGACGTGACGTGAACAGTCTCTGTGGCGGCCATCTTGTCCGAAGACACAGGCTCAGGAACAGTCTCTGGATCGGCAGACGTCCCGTGCTTCCTCCACGCCTGCAGTACCGCCACTGCATAAAAAAGGAAGACCACTCTCTTGGCCGTGGCAGGACTGATGGTGGGCGACTCCGAGACGATCTCAGGGATGACAGCGGGCTGCTCGGAGGGGACGGCCTCCGGGACGACAGCGGCCTGCTCGGAGGGAACGGCCTCCGGGACGACAGCGGCCTGCTCGGAGGGGACGGCCTCCGGGACGACAGCGGGCTGCTCGGAGGAGACGGGAACAGACCAGGGTGGGACGGGAGGGAACAGACCAGGGCGGGACGGGAGGGACAGACCAGGGCGGAGACTTTCCCTCGGGCGGCCAGGGCGGAGACTCTCCCTCGGGCGGAGCAGACTGTCCATCGGGCGGCCAGGGCGGAGACTTTCCCTCGGGCGGCCAAGGCGGAGACGACCCCTCGGGCGGCCATGGCACAGGAACAGACACCACCGGCTCAGGAACTGGAACAGACACCACCGGCTCAGGAACTGGAACAGACACCACCGGCTCAGGAACTGGAACAGACACCACCGGCTCAGGAACTGGAACAGACACCACCGGCTCAGGAACTGGAACAGACACCACCGGCTCAGGAACTGGAACAGACACCACCGGCTCAGGAACTGGAACAGACACCACCGGCTCAGGAACAGACACCACCGGCTCAGGAACAGACACCACCGGCTCAGGAACAGACACCACCGGCTCAGGAACAGACACCGGCTCGGCGGCGGCCATCTTGTCCGAAGACACAGGCTCGGCAGACGTGATGTGAACAGTCTCTGTGGCGGCCATCTTGTCCAAAGACACAGGCTCGGCAGACGTGACGTGAACAGGCTCGGCGTCGGCCATCTTGTCTGAAGACACAGGCTCGGCAGACGTGACGTGAACAGTCTCTGTGGCGGCCATCTTGTCCGAAGACACAGGCCCGGCAGACGTGACGTGAACAGTCTCTGTGGCGGCCATCTTGTCCGAAGACACAGGCTCAGGAACAGTCTCTGGATCGGCAGACGTCCCGTGCTTCCTCCACGCCTGCAGTACCGCCACTGCATAAAAAAGGAAGACCACTCTCTTGGCCGTGGCAGGACTGATGGTGGGCGACTCCGAGACGATCTCAGGGATGACAGCGGGCTGCTCGGAGGGGACGGCCTCCGGGACGACAGCGGGCTGCTCGGAGGGGACGGCCTCCGGGACGACAGCGGCCTGCTCGGAGGGAACGGCCTCCGGGACGACAGCGGGCTGCTCGGAGGGAACGGCCTCCGGGACGACAGCGGGCTGCTCGGAGGGGACGGCCTCCGGGACGACAGCGGGCTGCTCGGAGGGGACGGCCTCCGGGCCATTGGGGAGGCAGGAAGTCTTCCTCCTCCTCCGCCTCCGGACCACCGGACTCGAGACCACCGAACCTGGGACCACCGGACTCGGGACCACCGGACTTGGGACCACCGGACTTGGGACCACCTGACTCGGGACAACCGGAACTGGGACCACCGGACTAGACACAGAGGAAGTCTTCCTCCTCCTCCGTCGTCCCTTCTGGCGAGGTGCAGGTTCAGGACGGGACAGGACCCGCGGCGAAGGGTGTTCTGGTCTGTGTATCTCTGACCCATGGTCGAAGGAAGACCGAAGTAGAGACTGAGTCCGGGACTCACCTCTACTACTTCCTCCTCTGCGAGCTCCACGGGTCCCCGAAAACCGGGCCAGACGCTCTCCTCTAAACGACTCTCCGTCGTTGGACGAAAAGTCCTTGGGAAACCTGAGCGTCATGGCCTCCTCCCTTTGACGGGCCACAAACGCAAAAGCCTGTAGCAGGTTCATGCTGCTGGATCCACTTGATGACGGAGTCATTCTGTCATGATTGCTAGCGGAGAAATGGGTGGATCCAAATGCAGCAACACAGTACTCAGGGCAGTCCAAATCATCGTCATCCATGCAAGCGTCTAAGTTATAATAATCAGAATCGTAGTCGTCCATGCCAGTGTCGAAAACCATTTAATCCGTCAGAATAACAATAAAACAAAACAAGCAAGAACAAAAATGAGAACAGACTAGAAACAGACCTTAGTGTAGAAAAGTGACATACAATAATGACTCCGTGACAAGAACTAACACAACATTTATGCACAGACACTAACAACATACGTAAATGGAAACAGCTGGGTGTAATCACAAATGATGGGAACAAACAAGGAATCATGGGAAATGTGGTTCCAGGAAGAATAGAGACTGGAAGGAAGGGACCTCTAGTGACACCCAGTGGAACACAACAGACACTGTGACAGGGTAATGTTAAAACAATTCCAAATATCATTTCAGATTACAAAATGATAATGGATTAGGTCATTTTAAATGAAAGTAAAAGGAGTCTGTATTGGTATTTTAATAATAAGCTTTTGCAAGACAATGTTTTTTTGTGTGCGAATTTTAAATTGTTTTGGGAAACATGACAAATGCAAAAAGGAAATTATGATGATGTAAACCAATGGGCCATTGGAAAAGTGCAAATTAGAGTTTTCTGTTTGCAATATTCTTCATATTCAAAAAGGACATTCAAGACCAGCAGACGGGACTTGGAAAATGAGATCTATTGAGGAGAAAATGGAGTGGACTGCATTTGGAAACTCTTTCAGAGAAAAAGCTTCGGTTAAATTCTTTATTGCATGATAAAGTGAAAGCTGCCCTTGTTAGGGCACGTTTTATCCAAAAAAAAAGACATTGATGGACCCACAAAATTCTTTTTCAATTTAAAACGAAAGACTAATAAAAGAAATGTGATGGTGGGTTTAAAAAGGTGTTATTACCTATGACTCTTATCAAATGTTGATTTTTATTCTGACTTACACACAGCAAATGTCACAGATCCTGAATGTGAAGAAGAATTATTTTCATGTCTTAAAGGAGAACTCCGGTCAATTTTAACATTGAACATCGAAGTCCACAGTAGTCGATTGTCGAGTTCACGCGAACAGTTAGTTACCTATGATCACGCGCGTGAACTCGACAATCGACTACTGTGGATTTCGACCGAAAACAGGAAGTAAATACAGGTATGTGCGCTGGCTGAATAAACATCACTTTTATTCATATCTTTCACATCTACTGCAGTCAGATTCACCCGCGTTCACTCTGAAGGAATCATCTAACATGGCTGGGCACTTGTAATGACACATCAAGGATGTTAAGAGGCAAAAAGCAGGTTTAAAACTTGCCCCATTTAAGTCAACAGGGTGCAAATTTTAAAAAGAGGATAACACGGTGTAGGCAACACCGATTTTTGTCATTGTTCTCTGTATTGACAGCACTTCAAATTTACAAAAAAATGAGCTCAATGTTAAAATTGAGTCCTTTAAGAAGCGATGCCTGAGCAGCAGGAGGTTATTGATTTACCAATTACTTTTCAAGAAGTGACAAAAGCTGTAAAAGATCTTGCATCAGAGAAGGTCGAGATGGTCTTCCAATTGAATGTTTCTGGCATGTGATTGGAAAAGATTATTTTGAAATGCTTTCAAATTCAATACAGACTGGGTCTTTACCTAGCTGTAATAGAGCACTGTTGGCCTTGTTACCGAGAAAGGTGATTTGTATTGTTTGAAGAATGGATTATAAAATGTTTTCAAAATGTATTGCCAGTAGACTAAATACTTATATGAGTGTATTAATCATGAAAAAACAATCATATTGTGTAAAGGGGCGATGCATTAGAGATCATTTCTTTTTAATAAGAGATATAATAGATAATGCAATGTATAATGATAATGATTTAGGGTTGATATCGCTTGATCAACAAAAAGCGTTCGTGGACCATTTATTTGTTTGATTTACTTAAGGCTTGAGATGGTTTAATTTCATGGGTTAAATTATTGTACAATGAAGCTGAATGTATGGTCAAAATAGCTGGAGGTTTCAGCAAAAATAAATTGGTCAAAAAGTGAGGCATGATGTGGCTGCCTAATAATGTAATATGGAAAAAAGATGGATTCATGTTTTTAGGAGTGTTTTTAGGTTCTGAGACCTAAAACTGGGAAGGACTATTGGAAAAAGTATGTCTCCGGTTATCTAATTGGGAATGGCTAATTCCCCAGCCGTCCTATGGAAGGGTCTTAATAGTCAATAATCTTGTTGCTTCATCGTTGTGGCATAAAATGACGGTATTGGACTGTCATTAAGGACTTTCAGAGATGTCTTGTTGACTTCTTTTGGACAGGTCAGCATTGGTTGAGACCTGCTGTACTTTACCTGCCTCTTCGGGAAGGATGGCAAGGTCTAATTGACATAGTATGTAGGATTGCTGCTTTTCGGCTACAAGCTGCCCAGAGACTTTTGTATGGGAAAGATCTCAGTTGGGCTGATGTGGCTTGTGGTCTCTTGAGGAGAGGAGGACGACTGGGACTTGTTTTTAGTGAATTTGAAGGATGTGGCACTATAGTTGAATTAGCTCCTTTTTATTAGATGGGATTAAAATCATGGAACGTCTTAAGAATTGTTTGAGAACAGCGAATTGTAAGGGGATCATGGATTAAAGAGGAACCTCTTCTTTACAATCCTGCAATATCTGTGAAAATCTTGAACTCTCAATCAATGCAGGCTGCTGTGGTGAGAGCCCAGTTTATAAAAGTCTCTCATCTTTGGAGTGAGAGTGATTGGTTGTCTTCAAGGGATATTGCAGCAAAGCTTGGCTTTAAATCACTCCGTACCGCAGAAAAAGTAAAGATTTTTATCTGTAATTCCATCAACGTTTACAGAGTTGTTGAAGGAGGAGGGAAAACAACAACAGTATATTAATAAGATGGTTGAATTTCCAAATTTAGGAGTAAGGGCAGCTGTGGAGACATGGCCGGAGGATGAAGGAAAGTTATTGAGTTTTAAAACTCCAGAACTTAATTTGTTCTGTGATACTGGAAAGCGAGCACTGTCTCATAATTGTGTAAAAGCCTTGCATTTTGAATCATTAAAATCTGTTTCAGACTCTAAATGGTAAGAAATAGAGGGATTTGATTTGTCCCCTAAAGGTAGCTGGAGGACTTTATATAAATGTCCTATTGGTAAGAGAACTGGTGACCTCCAATGGCGGATAATACATGGAATAATAACTACCGGGCACATACAGTATTGATCCTTCAGTATGGATGAATGTCCTTTGGTTTTGAGTCTGAAGATGTGCATCATTTATTATTGCAGTGTGAAAGATTAAAGCCACACTGTAAAAAAAAAAGCTGCAGGACATTTTTGAGTTTTCTCAACTTACGTGTTTGAGTTATCTCAACTTTTCGCAACTTTTTCATGTTAAATAGTTGAATAAACTTTAAAAACTGAATTTGTCATACAAAATGTAAGTTGGATTTTTTACAGTGCAGATTAATGTTTATATTGTTGGAAGAATGGAGTAAAAATTTGAATTATGAATTTACAATAAAAGATTTTATGGGCCTAGATATAAGTATCAAAATAGAAAAGAGATTTTTTTTTAAATGGTCAAGCAAAGTTAGCTGTGTGGCTAACAAGAAAAGCGAAGCTGAATGGGGGTGTTTATACTGATGTTAATATGACTTTAAAGCGATACTCCACTTTTTAGGCTCATTTTACAACTCCCCCAGAGTTAAACAGTTGAGTTTTACCGTTTTCGAATCCATTCAGCCGATCTCCGGGTCTGGCGATACCACTTTTAGCATAGCTTAGCATAGATCATTGAATCGGACAAGACCATTAGCATCTCTCTCAAAAAAATTACCAAAGAGTTTCGATATTTTTCCTATTTAAAACTTGACTCTTCTGTAGTCACATTGTGTACTAAGGCCGACGGAAAATGAAAAGTTGCGATTTTCTAGGCTGATGTGGCTAGGAACTATACTCTCATTCCTGCGGTAATAATCAAGAAACTTTGCTGCAGTACCATGAGTCCAGCAGGCGTAATGATATGACGCAGCGCCTGATAATAGGTCTAATAGGTTAGACAAACTTAGTCCCGGTCACATTGGAAGTTACTGAGCTGGGGACTATTTTCAGGCGCTGCGTCATATCATTACGCCTGCTGCACTCATGGTACGGCAGCAAAGTTTCTTGATTATTACGCAGGAATGAGAGTATAGTTCCTAGCCACATCAGCCTAGAAAATCGCAACTTTTCATTTTCCGTCGGTCTTAGTACACGATGTAACTACAGAAGAGTCAAGTTTTAAATAGGAAAAATATCGAAACTCTTTGGTCATTTTTTTGAGAGAGATGCTAATGGTCTTGTCCGATTCAATGATCTATGCTAAGCTATGCTAAAAGTGCTACCGCCAGACCCGGAGTTCGGCTGAATGGATTCGAAAACGGTAAAACTCAACTGTTTAACTCTGGGGGAGTTGTAAAATGAGCCTATTTCCAAAAAAAGTGGAGTATCCCTTTAAGCTTATACTGAGTTTACATAATACAAAATCTATTTTGCAGCTGACCCTAGTCATCCCTTGTCCTGCCAGTTAAAGCTACTTCCCTCAGGCCGTAGGTACTCCATGCCCAGATGCAGGTCCAATAGATTTAGAAATTCTCTTATCCCGACTTCAATCTCGATTTTAAACAATCTGTCAGAACTTTTTTAAATGTATTTCTGTACTATTGTGTTTTAGAGACTGTGTGTATTATATGTTCTGCTGTATTGTTGTGTGTTGTGTCCTTGTGTTTATCTGCTGGCTGTACAAATAAATGCCCCTCGGGGACAATAAAGTTACCTTGACCTTGACCTTGAAAATGGTTGGAGATACTTGATACTTTCAATCTTACGTGGGCTCTGAATGATGTTCTATGTAATTCAGAAGATGGAACTTTACAAACAGAGGATACTGTCCACACACAGGATAAAATCAGCATCTTTTAAGACACTGCATAAACATCTCTCATCACGGGGGCGGGGGAACGGATTCAGACAGCTGGATTGTTTGCCGTCGGATTCCGTTCCCCCCATGGTTCTTACACAATGAGGTTCTACTGTTTACAAACTGATGCTAGCTTTGCTAGTGCAGATAGCCTTGTGCGCATCGAGCTGACATGTAGAGATTTTGTGCCTTTGGAGACACGAGTTCGAGCCCCGGCTTGCTGACTTAATATTAAAAATAATATAAAAAAAAAACAAAGAAAATGAGGAAGAACAGAAAAACAAATGGCAAAGCAAAATATGTAGAGAAGGTGAAAGAAAGGAAGAAAGAGAGTATTATAGGCCTTCTATAAACATTGAAATAATGGAGTGAAACAGTAATTATTTCCAGTGTATGTGAAAGTATTGGACTAGCACTTATTTAAAGAGTAACTACTGAGATATTAAAGATATTATTCATTTCTCTGGGGTTGCAAACACATCCTTGAATATTTATTAAGCAACTCATAAAAAAGTGATAAAGAAAGTCAGGCGCAACGTGATAAATTTGATTAATATCTTTAGGAACAGTTTTGCTGGTTCCCATAACAACCCTTTTTTAAAGATCACGGAAGGAGGAAAATATACTCAGGAACCGTGTCATGCTAACATTTCAGGAGCAATTGCTAAAAATAAATCATGCACTTGACATATTCCATTGTTGACCCTTTCCGATTTTCGTATGAGTGATATTTCACATCACAGATTTCTGTTCGGTTTTGGCTTTCATTTGTGGCGGAAAGGATTCGCCATGCTCACGCTTGGTTTAGTGGAAGGAAAAGCTTGTTGCATGCAGGGATATGTTCCCACACACACAGACATCCGCACATTATTTCATCAATACACACATGTTTCCTTTTTCAGTGGGGCCTCATTAAAGGGTATGACGGGCTTCTCTCGCTCTCTCTTTCTCTTTTTCGGCTCACATGGTTTTATACTTGCAGTATGTTGCCTATATAACAGTGCCACCTTTGGTATGGAAACATTTAGCATTGCATACCGTACATGTGCACCATTTACCTGTGGACTTGATGGCACCAGAATGGAACGACAACAAGCCAGTGGAGGGAATGTGATGGGCAATGTTCTGCTGAGAAACCCAAAACATTGTTGCAGACCAGGTGCACCCCTTCATGACAATGGTCAAGTTGCCTATTTCAGCAGGATAATGCACACAAAGTTCAAGAATGGTTTGAGAAACACGATGAAGAGTTCAAGGCGTTGCATCTCAATTAAACCTAACAGAACATTTTATCTTAAAGGTGCTCTAAGCGATTTCACGCGTTTTTTAGGTCGAAACTTTTTTTGTCACATCCAGCAAACATCTCCTCACTATCCGCTAGCTGCCTGTCCCATGAACACACTGTAAAAAAACGCGGCCTCTGTAAACAACCCAGGCTCCACAAACGGCAAGAAAAACAAACTGGCCCAACCTGGACCACGAAACATAACAAACAGTGTTCCAGCCAATAACTGACGAGAATGATTTGGGGGTGGGGGTTGGGGGGTTAGTGCGCGTGCACATGAAGGGGGGTGTGGGGAGTGGAGGAGAGAGAAGCATGAAGAGGGAAGTTAGCTAGAGGAGAGATGTCCTAACGACAACGACTAACGTTAAAAATGTATATTCTTGAGAATTTTGATATGGCCGACACACGACCAAAGAGACGACGTTCCGATGAACAAATAACAAAGAAGAGGGACAAGGAGAAGGAACGCGCAAAGTCCCGAATTTACATCGGAAAAGCGTTCAAAAGGTGGCGAGAACTCCGCCGGCAGAAGGGCTTCCAATCCGACATTCAGGTGGCTCAGGTGGGTAAATCCAGTTTGTTTTTTCTAAATGGTTCATGACTGTTTTAGGAAGCACGGATGGGAGGGGGAGGGGACGGGATGAGGACGAGGGAGGGTCGAGCTAGCCTCCGTTTTGTTTGACAATACTTCGAACGTCAACAAGAAGTGACGTCACCCAGCATCGCTTAGAGCACCTTTAACACACATTTATATGGCCACCTAGAGTATGTAATTTTAGAATGAAAGCGATTAATGAAGTGTTCCATTTCTGTATTCAATGGTGTCTCTGCAATCTGACGCATTTCAGCAGTATAACGTGTCCCTTACATGCGGCGGTCCAGCACTTATCTAAAAAGGATGGAAGACCCAAATGAATACGATTAAAATAAAACAATGGCAACATGTGGTGCACTGCCCAGAATGCAGAGGAGGGTGCAAAATCCCAGCACAAGAGTACAACAGTAAAGAAGATTTAAATAGAGACAGAAAAAGAGGGAGACAGAAAGAGAGAGAAACTTTTTGAAGATGTCATATTTTGAAAGTGGGCTTCACACTCTGCAAAAAAATCGAGCATCCTTCAGGGCAGAGTTGTCCTTACAAGACAGATTTGAATTTGAAAGCACAGGAAGGACAAGATCAAAGAGGAGAACATAATAGAATGAGTGATAGAAATATTTCTGCTGAGGGTAGTTTTAACTGTCTTGTTTTTTTTTTATAGAATAGAATAGAATAGGATGCCAACTAACACAAATATGTTCTAAGAACATTTAGCTAATTTCCCCGTTAAGTTATGAAAGTATTATTTATGAATGTTCTGTGACATCCAGTTTTTAAATGTCTGAAAAATGTTTGTTGCTATACGAACGTTAAGGGAAAATTACATTTCATCATTTTGCAAATATTATAGAAACGTTACTTTTGATGTTTAATGTTTTCAGAACATTCTGGAACAAGTAAATGCATTTAAAAAACTAAACGTTAAATGAACGAACACGTTTAAGAAAAACATTCCATGAACCATGTATAAATTATATTTTTGGGTAACTTTTTAGGAACATTATTAAAGACCATATAACATATTCTAAAAATGTAACTGGAAGAACTCTTATTCATAACTTTGAGAGAACCTTGCCAAAACGTTAGCTAACGTTCTGAGAACATTCCCTGTTGGGATCGCCTAAGTGAGGTTGAATTCACAAGTTCACAGTTACAAAAATTATCAGAAATTGTCAGAGAGGGACAATTTCTATATACAACTATATATATAAATATCATCTCTTGCTTATTGGCTATCATCTCATCTCTTGCTGATTGGTTAGAGAATTTGAAGATAAAATGTCTGTTTGAGACATGATAAACAGTGTGGTCAGTGTTAAATGATTGGCCGAATAAGTAAAATTGCCCTCAAATTGCTGCGTATTTTGTCTCTGTCTCTCCGATGTAGGCCTATACACAGACAAAGAGGAGATGCTGTTCTGGCTGAATGCAGCATAGTCTAGTCTAAAAATATTTGACACAGGCTACTTGTGTATTTCCCCCCAAAATGACCAGTCATCAGAAAATAGCTCACAAACACCCACACTATGGATAGCTCATCCCAAATAGACAGAGCTATGTGAATATAAAGAAGAGGACCGGAATGTTAAAGCAGATAAAAAGGCTATGAAAATAAAAAAATGCAAAGACTTATGTAAAAAGCTTTGAAATTAATCTCTAAAACGCATTAGTGACTTCGACGGTGCCTTTTTCAATCCACCCGCAGCAGAATCGCATTTCTACAGCTGTGACTTTAACTCTCTCCTTCCACTGCATGCATCCCTTGCCTACACGTTCATCTGAATCAGCCGTCTCCTAAATCTAATGAAAGCGTCATGCTGGGGAACTCTGCGTGTGATCTTTTTACGCCGTTGCGCACCGTTATCTGAAATTTCCAGTGCCTGAGTTAGAGATTGGAACAAATGATGCGGAATAGAAAACTTTACGCAGTAGCCTATTTTCTCAAGAAAGATCAAGTTTTCGACTGATTAGGAGAGGAAAAGTCATTTTCAATGCGGAACGATCCTCTGTGCTCGTGCGTAATTGCAGCGTAATTGAGAGGGTTTCTGTCAACATCGATCCATTCATCAGGAAATTACATCAGGTTGCATATTTTTCAAAGATTTAAGTGGGGCGACTTGCCAGGATTCCTGCCAGGAATTTCTCGCTCGCGGAATCTTTTGAGGCTCGCATCGCGAAGCATCTGTTGGCGCCCTTTTGTAGCTACTGTTTATTTAGCCGCAAGTCGTTTTAAACAAAACAATTCAGATTTTTTTTTCTTATTTTTTTTATGTATCACAATAAAATAAAATAAAAAAGCGATTCGAATTAGGCTAATTGTCTTTTGTCCAATTCCTGACGGAATTTATATAGTTTAGCCTACTAAACGCGTGTTCGCACTCAGTGTCTGTTAATTGCTCTGACTAATGTCAAATAAACAGCTGCTTATGTTTTTTTTTTTTTTTTTTTTTCTCTGTGTAGCGTGCAATAATAATTCTAAACGAATTCTAAATCATTCTAAAAGGCTCCAGCGGGTATTGTTGCTATTGGTAACTTCCTAGCGAGCGTTCTGTTTGCAATCGTCTATTTAGCGCAGGCTGACAAACAAAAAGGAATAAATATATACTTATATGTCTGTTGGTGTGCAGTGTGATAACGAGCCTTACGTAGTAGTACTACGTAACCTCAACGAACACAACTTAGCCTACGTTCACTAACGTATTTAGCGTTAAACGCTTCAACGTACGTTTACGAAACCGTACACATTCGTAGATCATCTTAACATTTCTGAATTTATTTGATTATCAGGCCTATAGTTTTACTTTTTAATTTTTTTATTTGTAATATTAATATTAGGCTACTATTCCAATAACTTATTTTTTCGAAAAATATCTATTCATCTGTTCAGTTATTTAGTAGGCTAAGGTTTTTTGGTGGAATTCAAGATAGGCTAAACAAATAGGAGGATAAAACTGCTGCAGGCAGTTGTGATTCTGTAAAAAAAAAAAGATTCTTTTGAACATTTAACACTGTCATTTCAACCCCACCAGTGGTTGCGCAGAGGTGCATCCTCTCTTGTTTTTCTGAAGGAGTATTTCTGCTGTGGGTGGTGGTATATTCAGTTCACTTCGATTTCAGCAGATGCTGAGTTCATTCTCCAGTGCAAATATGGAGCTGGGTAAAATCACTGGAAATGCAGGATCGGCGCTCATTGAGCTTTGTGCACAGAGAAACTACTGAACACATCATTTGAGGAAACAGTCAATTTATATAAGTATTTGAAACGCTGTGAAGCTTTTCATAATGTGGATTATAGTACTGTGGATATTTGTCCAAGTTTTGCTTGGTACTTCAGTCGAAGCACAGGTAAGATGAATAAACAGTGTGTTGCTTTTATACACCCTTACCTCACATCACATCACCTTCATGATTGATTTGAATTTAAAGCCTTAAAAAAATTATATAATACAATATATTTTAACGTTGAACATAATACCTTAGATCTAAATGTTTTTCTTCTTATCATGTTTATTGTGAAAGTTTGAATCTTTAATCTTTAATTGCTACCTTTCCATCTAATTTAACCCTTAAAATGACTTTTAACTAATCTAACATATTATGTAATTCAGTAATATCTTTGACTTAAAAGAACCAGTTAATTTAGATTTTACAGAATAAATCATTTTAGGTTGTTGCCTGACAAACATTGTGAAGTCATATATGTAAAGTCAGATGATGTGAATTGATTTTTCTGGAAATATGTCATAATTGTATGCAACATTGCAGAAATTTTAGGAGTGAATTGTTACATTTAGTTTTTTTAGTTTTTTTTTTTTTTTGACAGATGAAAACAGATTTATATTGTAACTGCAAGCAAACAAGCATGCAAATGTCTTCTGATGCTTTTCATGACGTTTTGCATTTATGTATAAAGCTTAAAGGTCTGGTTGGTGGCTTTAAAACTCCATGATTGGAGGTCTAATCAAATCCAAGATACTTAAGTCGAACACTTAGACAATCAATTTCTCTTGTTTTTTGTCTCTGGGCAGCATTTGGATCCAGATGCAGGCTTAACAGCTCAGGAACAAGTTCTCCTGCTGTATGACATCAAACTGCAGTGCCTTCAGAACATCTCAGAACACAACCCTGCTGGTAAGACTCCGCTTGGAACCTTTTTTCACTCTAAAACCAACATCATTTTGATGTTCGGTGGTAGCTGAGAGGACAGATCATTTGCGTAACTGATAGAAATATGCTGATATGAAATAGGTTTATTCTTACACATATATAGATCCGCAATTAGCATTTGGATTCCCATGGTCTGGTGGTAGAACGTTTGTTAAGCGTGTCAGAGGTTCCGGGTTCTAATCTGCCCTCGTATAACAAAGATATTCATTAATGATTGTATATCAAGAGCAGGGACACGTTTGTGTGCACTTTGTTTAGTGATTTCAATGGAACGATTAGAGAGTCTCTGCAACGGCATAAGATTGGCGCGCTCATCTGTGTGAAGCCAAAAGCGAACTCTCCACCTTTGATAACATCGCCATCGAACACTCAGCATGATTTAAAAAACAACACACTCCAAAGCCAGTTCGCCTCTTTTTAAACACAAATGCACATCAGCTGGATATCTTTCATTCGCATTAGGTACATCTGTGCAGTGAGATGTTTAGAAAAAGTGGTGGGGACAATATCGACCATGGCAAAAAAGTGGAAGGAACATTTAACACCCTTCGCTCCCGCAAATTACGCATATGCAAATATGGGAGGATTGAGATAAAAGGGACTTTAAAGCACATTTATGCCATTTGTTCATTAGTTTAAAAGATTTCCACGTGTGAATTCACATCTGACGCCTAATCCATCGAACAGAATGTGAGATCTGAATCTGTTTAGAGGACTTATCTGTCAAAATCTTCAGCCAGAGAGATCCAAGATCCGTTTAAACTTGAATCCAATTGCTCCTGTCCAAATGCCTTTGGTCTCTCTGGTTTGATTCTTTATTTAGACACACTGAATTATCTTACAATCAAGTAACCGTATATCTGGCCCCTCATATAAGCATTTTTGTATTCAATCTGATCAGAATCAAGGATATCGATCTTGGCTGATTGATTTTCAGTCGCTTTTTCAAGTTGGCCTCGTTCGATAATAACACGTACATGAAACAAATTATGTAAATGACGTAAAGGTTACAGTTTTTCAGCCTAAATGCAAATACACGTAATGTTGTTAAAGAGCTGGACTGGTAACCAAAAGGTTGTGGGTTTGAATCCCAAAATGGATGCTCGCCTTAGCAAGAATTAAACAATTGAAACAAATTTCATTTAAAAAAAATTGCTAGTAAGTTTCACGAATAATACAAACAAATGACAAGATACACATTGAATTAAATTTGAATTCAACTGAAATAGTGTCTTCTTGTAAAATCTTATTTTAAAGGGGTCCTATATACAAGTTTATGATTTTGTTTATGGAGTCTACTAGAATACTTTTAATCAGTACTCATTATCTTTCTTATGATTTACATTGTTGCAGCACCTTTTTTAACCCTCTGTCTGAACGCTGTGTTTTAGTTGGAAATGTTAAACCCCTTATCATAAGCGGCGAGTATCGAATGATTTCCTGAGGCGCTACTGTAACTAACTAGTTCGAGCCTTAGTCCGATAATAACAGTAAAAAGAACAAGCTGATCAACCCGAACCACATTCACAAGATTAGGGCAGTACTTTTCACAGTGGTAATTCTTTATTTTATATCTCTCTCACATTTCAGATGTGGCATAACTCATTTATAACACCCCATAGCACTGAACTGTTCAGAAAGCAGTCGTTAGAAAAACGGTGAGAACAAAGCAAAAAGTTGTGGTTGTACTGTTGAAGAATAGTGTTAAAACACATTTTAACCACTGCTTCCTTAGTCCGTACGCCTTTGGAAGGCCGAAAAAGGGTGGTTTAAATTCGGGATGGAATAAACAGCATCTCTTGGACATGTCCAACAACACACTACTAATGCAACTCAACCAGGCCTCGACCATTTTTTGTGTGTGGGAATAATTTTAATGAGGATTATTGTGACGTGTTCATTCTGGAAGAAACCAGTGCAATGCATTTTTTACAGTGTAATGCACAGCGACCTGACCAGATGAAAAACAATGCACTAGTACACATCCATTACAATGCTTCTGAAATCTGAAGGGAGTTTGTGATGTCACTGACTAATGGTTTAGTGCGGCTTATGAGTCACCCTGCTGTTTACGGAAGCTGACGCACATTTGTTTTGTCTTCCAGTTTTCCTGTTTTTTATTTATTTAATTATGTTGGTCCTACCATCATCCACGTGCTAGCTGACCAGGCATACCAAGATAAGATTGTGAAAGGTTCCTTGTTACCAGTGTAAGTCTGAATTAGGATGCTGAGACAGGTGTGATTTAAGAATGCAAGAGATTACAGAGAATGGCAGAATTACAGAAAATATTCACCGAACTGAACCATGACTCTCTTGTGAATGTAGACACTTATATTCAGCTGCACAAGATTATACATGATCTGAGCTTGAATCTTGCTATATCCTGCAGTTTATCCATCAAAATCTTCTTATCAGCCAATAATCTCACCAAGCCATGTCATGTCTCACACAGCTGAATATTTTCAAATCCAACAAGCAAAAATGGTGTGCTATTAGATTTAGCTATTAGTGAATGCAATGATGTGAATGTGTTTGTGTAAAAATGTAGGTAAGGCCCTGATATGCTTCGAAATAAAGTTTGTTTCGGTAACAGTTCGAAACAGCTTGCAAAAGCGAACTTGGAAAGTTCTTGGAAGGTTCGCTCTGACTGGTGAACTCCTTCGAACTACCATTGGTCAGTGGTGATTACGTAATAGATGGGTGTGGCTAAGAGGCTCCGCCTTCTTGGACGTGGAAATCTTCTCCAGTTTATTTCTTCTGTTCAGTCTGTCGAGGTTTGACGTCCACAAATAAAAGCATGAACACACTGGAAATCCACTTTATTACAATATTGTGGATTATTGTGGACACATGCGTGATGCAGGATGAATCAACAATAAACACAGAGAGAACGAGAACACTCCACAGCTAACATTACATTAGCACAAGTCAAAGAACTGAGGAAGACAGAAGGCTTAAATACACAGAGGAAGGTAATCAACAGAACAGGGAACAGGTGAGGACTTTTTAGAAATGATGACAACCGATTAATGACTAGAACTCAGGCAAAACAAACAATGAAAACTATGGCTAAGGGTATGTTTACACAACAACTATGTACTAAAAACGGAAACACGTACAGACGACAACATTGCCAAAATGAGCCCCGTTCAAGCGGATCCGTGAAAAACAACTAAAAACGCTGTATTATGCTGTCAGGCCAGTAGTTGGCTATGTCACTTTGTAAAGAAACTCGACGCGCCTATAGACCTTATGTAGCTCCGCCCCTTTTCAGCGCTGCGCTCATTGTCTTTTGACTTCCGGTCTGTATTTTCACAGCGTTTTGCGTGTTTATTAATGAACGGCTCGTTTTAAAATCTTCCCGGTCGATTTACATTTGTTAAGTCATCTGCTTTAAACATTACAGTCCTCATGATAACTTTCGTTAACTTTACATTAAGTAAATCCACTTAAAAAGCTAATTACTCCTGGACAGAAATGCCATATAAATATACAGAGCGACCGCAAAACGGAAGTTAAAAGACAATATTCCAAAGATGGCGGCGCCCTTGTTTCTCTGGTGCATAAGGTCTATAGAGCTGGTAAGTCCCGCCCCTTCCGTAAAACCCCGCTGGACCTCTAGGTTGAAAAATCGTCAATGCAAGTGAATGGGAGAAAATAATTATTTTCTGGTCCCGTTTGAATTGTGCCATGAATGTGAACATATGTTGTCTGTGAATTTTTTATATAATCTTTCATGTTACGAGTTTGACAGTATATGGTATGATTCTTCGGCTAGCAGTTGTGGAAAAGACATAACGAGAAAGACTACATGTCGCCTATGTGACGTCACCCCATAAAGTTGACTTACCCGTGGTTTTCGCCAACCTCAACGATTTTGTTCTCTCCCTGAAAGAAGGCGGTGAAGTGCACCAAAGACACAGTCATGTTTAGCGGGATCCGTGAGCTAGTGTCCGTGTGCGAATGGTGGTGAGTGGTGACGTTTCAAACGCGTCGAAAGCAGCGAAGAGTTGTAGTCCACACAGTGCTCTCACACAAAGTCTAACCGTATCAAACTTCTACCCGCTAAATTGTAGCATTCTTCACACGAAAGATTATATAAAAAATTCTCAGACAACATATGTTCACATTCATGGCACAATTCAAACGGGACCAGAAAATAATTTATTTTCTCCCATTCACTTGCATTGACGATTTTTCAACCTAGAGGTCCAGCAGGGTAAGCGAAGGGGGCGGGACTTACCAGCTCTATAGACTGAACACGTAATGCGCAACGTTTTTAGGACCCCATAATGCTGAACAATAATTTAATGTTGACTAAATTACACTTTTAGACACATTACTGTCACCTTCTTTGTCTATTTTTACTTTCTAGAGTTGTTTTAAGAAAACTCTTCGATCTTTAAGAAAACTATTTTTGGTAACACTTTACAATAAGATTTAATTTGTTAACATTAATATTAACTAATTAGTATGTACTTATATGCAAGTTAGTAAGTATGCATTAACTAACAATGAGCAAGATATTTTTTACAGTAATCTTTGTTATTGTTAGTTAATAAAAAATACAGTCTTAGTTCATGTTACTTAAATTAGTTAACTAATGTTAACTAATGAAACCTTATTGTAAAGTGTTACCCTGTTTTTCCATAAAACACTTCCATTTTCTCACACAATATGAGCTGTTGAAACCGACCATTCAACAAAATCCAGCAAATTCTGCATAGAATGCTGTACAAAAGAGTTTTAGCGATACTGATGTATCCTTCAAAAAGAGACAGTTGAAGGGTGCAAAAGGAAGGCTGACTTCCAAGGATCCTTCAAAATGAGATGGACTTTGACGATGATGTGGCAGCCTTACTAGGACGCAGCCTTCGATGCGTGAGCACCCATTGGCATAAATATAGAGTCAGACAAGAGATACAGTATCAAGCAGTGAAAATATGCAATGGTGCTGTACTTTTACAGCTCTGTCGTCTTGGAACGCCACTCAGCCAATCAAATTCTTGGACCGGAATATTCCTGCCACATAAGCCGTATATATCTTTCCAAATCCTTAACCCAATTATAAAGCCCTCTCCAGGTATTATACATGCTTAATCTCTAGTTCCTAACCTACTTTATAAAACTTGGCTTTTGTTTAAAGATTGTGCTTGCAATTATTTTCTATTTATATGGAAATTTGTGCTTCTTTTCAAATGCATGGTAAGCATGAAAGCTAAACAAAAAAAGGTTTCCTTTTGTTTGACAACATTGGCTAATATTGGTTATTAATGGTAATTAGAGTGTAGCCTTTGTCATTTGCATCAAGCTGCTGAGCGCCCGCACTGAAACTCCATGGCAACTATCAGCATTCTCAGAATATTCAAAATACTCAAACTCTAAATATAATGTGTGGGCTTTGATATACGGTGCATATATATATATATATATATATATATATGCTTCCAAGTATGGAAGCACCAACTGGTCAATCCCCTGAAGGGAGAGGAGAGTGTCCGCGGCGCCACAAGAGCCTGATGCTATTTAGAAACTTTATTCAGAGGGAATGAATCAGCACGGTTCAATTCTACCTGGTGGTCTGGTGATAAAGGCTACAATATATATAATGTCCAAGTGTGAAAGACGACATGATGCCTGTGACATCTCAACCCAGTCTACAAATAGATGTGTTACTTACAACACAGACAAAGCTGTTAATGCTCTCTCTTGTAGCCTTTATCACCAGACCACCAGGTAGAATTGAACCGTGCTGATTCATTCCCTCTGAATAAAGTTTCTAAATAGCATCAGGCTCTTGTGGCGCCGCGGACACTCTCCTCTCCCTTCAGGGGATTGACCAGTTGGAGTGGTGCTTCCATACTAGGACCTTGCCATTTTCCCCAAACTGTTCTGCGGAGGTTGGATCAATTGATCGACGGAATACTTGCACTCAGAATAAAGACTGACAACAGCGTTGAATCAATGAGCCGCGAGGAAAGATAAAGTGTGTGCTGTGGGGCTATTCCTTTCATAAAAAATTATTTCACTTCGCAAGATTATTCTTAAATATATACTATGCCATTCTTAAAAGTAAAAAGTTCTTCCTTTTCCTGAAATCAATCTGTTTTCAAACGCAGAGCAGCTTGATATATTTTATTAATGATGCATCTTTTGCAGTACAGCTAAGTTAGTTGTCATGTGTGAAAATTGATGTGGTGAGACTGTCGGAAAGTCTCACTTTGATCTTGTTTCCGTCTGTTACTAAAGAAACTGTAATTACTTTAGACATTCCTCGATGGACTCTTAACAGTTTTAATTAGGTTTTTATAGTAGGCTGGTTTTGAATGAAGAATGAATGAATTTCTTCCCTTCGCAAAACCATGCACAATGTCATCTATGGCTGGGTATTGATGGATTACCAATTTGATGTGGAGGGGATCATTTAGCAGGGAGTCTAAATTCAGCACAAGAATAATTTGTTTGTGAATCAGACTTCACTGGTCGCATTGTTTGTTTTTGCGTTCAGCTCGTGAGCACAGGTCAATGGAACAATGTTTCTTGCCATTATTTATCACTATCAACTTTGTCTCAGATGTTGCCTCTAACATTTCTTCAGATGACAGAGAATTGAAACATACGAGATATTGTTTACAATCCCTATATAGCTAGCCTGGCTCCGCCCTCCTGCGTACTTCCGCTCAATTTTATTTCCCTTCAGTACTACGTCTGGGATTGTGGTGTATTCTTTGGTTTTCTCCGATCATTTTTTTGGCGGTCCAATCAGCGAACACATAGCCTGGCAAGCTAGACCTACATCAAGATGTTAGGTCTGGCAACTCTCCATAGACACGGCTCAATCCGAGGGGCGGGATAAACGGCTGTCTTTCAAATTCCCTCTGCACGCAATAGGACAGCGCTTCAACCAACCAGAGCGTTTTCCCAACAGCGGAGCTTGATAGATTCAACTTTTACCATATCTGGCCGGCAAAACTACGAACACATCTTCCTTTTTTTAAGAATGACTTAAGTGCCGTTCTTTGCTCTTTTCTCAAAGAAAAACTCAACTCCAAGTCCTCCAGAGTCGCGGCTCGCGGCCAAAGTCGATTCAAAAGATGTTCTCCAGCAGCAGCCATTCTTTGTTTTCAAGTAGCAGGGAATCGTCGCAATTCTGTCGTCATTATGTTAAGCCCGCCCCGCCTACTCTATACACGATGTGATTGGCCTGACCCAATTTAGGTTTTTGCAGCTGGAAGGTCTATGGAGAGTTGCTAGACTACCCTGGCTGCAAAATACATTTTGCTGCCGCTAGGGTGCGTCTAGATTTCTAGGCTAGCGAACAGAGGGAGTGGCTGAGAACGATGACGTTGAGGTCGTGCGCTAGTTTGAGTTGTAGGGTTACGTCACGACCAAAGGTTAGCGATTGGTTATGGCAGATCCAGAGTGACTCTGGGCAGATCCAATAGTTTTAAACTTCAACAGAATACCCGTCTACAAGGAAGTTAACGCTTGTCAATGGAGAGAGGCCAGACTCTCTGTAAATGAAATGTACGAGAGTCTGGTAGAACCAGGCTACTATATAGCGCCAAACATGTCCGAATATTAGCCTACTCATGGGATAAGTTGATGAGAAATGTTTAATTTTATTCTCTTTGACTGCAGACAAATCTGAGCAAACACTGTTGGGATATTTTCTGAGATTCGCATGATAAGGGATGGAGAATCTGGGGTTGAGAACAAAGAACTGCAGCTTATGTCGTATCGGAAATGATGGACTCACTTTAGTGTGTTTTTTGGTGAGATTGCATTTCTATAAATTGTGATTATGGTTTCCACATTGTGTACGCAGATGAGGTCTGTTCTCCTGGATGGGATGGATTGGTTTGCTGGCCTCAAGGTTCCCCAGGAACCATAACCAAAGTCCCGTGTCCAGGCTATGTGTACGACTTCAACCACAAAGGTACATGGCAGTAAAACGTCTTTTGGAAAATTTCATCAGTTTCTTCAACAAGATCTAACAATATTTTCGATCTTCTTTTTCTTAGGATTTGCATACCGTCAGTGCGACATGAATGGGTCATGGGTATCGGTGGAGAACAGAACTTGGGTCAATTATTCAGACTGTCTGCGTTTCTTGGCTCCAGGCATTGAAAAGGACAAAGTGAGTCCAATTAGCCTAAACAGGCTGGAAGAGGTTGTGGTGTCTTATTGACAAGTTTCAAAATCATTCAAGAGTCACTTTTTGATTATAATGCTCCAATGAGATGTAGTTAGGATTGTGTCTTCAAATGCAAAGTCTTATTGCAAGCCATAAAGCTGCTTGGACAGATGTCATACAAATGCCATTAGTGTTATTAAGTCAAAAGTCTTAGGAAATGTTTAAGGATGTCTAGCAAAAATCAAGTTTCATTCACTGATGGCTCAAGTGCTCTTGTGTTTCCAGAGGGACTTTTTCGAGCGGCTGCACATCATGTACACAGTCGGCTACGCTGTGTCCTTCAGCTCACTGCTAGTCGCCATTTTCATCATTGGATACTTTCGGTAATTGAACGTCAGTCACATTTTCATACCAAGCAGACTTTAGTCCCAACTGGCAAGTTAAAGAAACACGTATTATGTATTATGAAGTTGCACAGCAAGCAAGTACAAGTATGAGTGGCTGCTGCTGAGGGATTCAAGCGGGACGATACAGACAATCTCAGGTCTTCTTCTTTAAAGACGTTCAGAAATTAAATTAGCTGAAGAGTTCCCCAGTGAGTTTCTGCTATAACTGAACAACTTGTACTCTGCAGTTTCAATTTGAAAGGCTCCAGTGAACGGTTTTATTGAGCCCACATTTATCAGCTATAGGCACAATTACATTTTTTAAACAAAACATTATATCATATGAATTATTATTGTTTACTCAAAGGAAAACTAAAACCATAAAAAAAATGTCATTACTTGTTAACTGAAATATTCAAAATATTCAAATAGTTGCCAAGGCAGCATTTCCCATTTTTTTGTTTTAAGTTGAAGTACTGAAACAACTAAAACTATAAACTAAAATGTAATAAACTTAATAAAAATTAAATAAACTCAAAGATTAACAAAAATCAGTGATACTAAACACTGATATGAAGGTCAACGTAAAACTGTCTTTTGAAAATTTTGCCATGCATCCATCATTTATTAGCTATTTTTCAAATGTCTTTTTATGCTTTTATTGCTATAGACCTTTGACTTTCAATCTTAAAACATTAAAATCCTTCATAAAAATATAACTTATTGATACAATTGATAACATAAAATATTCACTATTAAATATTTATTGTGTAAATAATTTAAATACATTAAAAAAAAAAGTGGTTATGAGCCTATCAATGAAGAGCTTGAGCTGAAATGTGAGACTTGCATTGTGTAAATAACACAAAGAAAAATCAAGGTAAATATCATTTTGATTTTGTATTGGTCGTAATTTCCAATCACACTGTATTTTTGTTAAATTATGTAAAAAGGTGAGTGTATTTAAGATACAAAAAATGATAGTGAAATTAGCATTAACAAGACAAAGAAGGTGGCCCTTTTATATGAAAATATGAGATGGGAGGAAAAATTATTTGTCAATGCTTTTGCGTTCTCTCGCAAATGTTTTGTGCCCCCCCGAGAAATTATGCATTTGCTCTCAAAGAACACAAAAGTTGTGCTAGTGAACCCAAAGTTTCTCAGAAAACCGCAAACCTTTCGCGTGCGAACGCAAAGTTTCTCGGGGAACGCAAAACATTTGCGAGGGAACGCAAAAGCATTGACTTAATATTTTTCCTCTCATCTCATTTTTTCCCCCCACAACCATGTCCCTTTAGGGGCTCCGTAAAAGGACAAAAAATGACAAGATTTTCTGTGATAAACATAAATTTTCTCTCTTTTTGTCTCCCAGGCGTCTGCACTGCACCAGAAACTACATTCACATGCATTTATTTGTGTCTTTCATGCTGCGTGCGGTCAGCATTTTTGTAAAAGATAGAGTGGTGTACGCTAATGGTGTACTACAGGAGTACGACACCATGCTAATGGACAACATCAGCACCGTCTCCATTTCCCATCTTGACAAGACTCAGTATGTGAGTGCAATAAGGTTGATGAACCAGACCAAGTTTAATTATTATTCTTGTTGAGATGAGTTGAACTAGTTTTGGCAACAATGACTTTAATTAACTTGAGTTAACACAACTTAAATTAACTTGTGCTATTTGGCTATTCATTCATGCATGCATGCACTGTAATAAATTACTCTTTTGAAACTGCATTAGAGACTAATGCTGCCTGCCTTTAAGTGTTTCTGGAATTTTCTATATGAGGTTAGAAGTTCTAATTACGAAGTGAATTTAAATTGATTTCAATTGAATGAGCACACTCCTTTCTCCCATTCAATTCAACATAAATGTAGGAGGCTTTCAAGAATAATGCATAAAAATAAAGAACAAATTATGTGTATTAAGTGTAGAATTAATGCTGCATCTGTGCATCTGCTGTATCTGTGTTTACTATTCCTGTGCAGCCACAGGGAAAGATGGGAAATGTAGTTCATAGGCAAATGTAAATGTAGTCCAAGAAGCCTGTTGTTTAAATTAGCAGTTTTTTGGCTAATTTTATTGATATTTTTATCAACAGCATGCAAAATGCTAACTATTTGTCCAAATAATTGTATATATTTTTTAATATATATATATATATAAAAAATTTTTTTTTAAATACTAGTATAGTACAATAAACAACCTACTTTTTTCTAAAAAAGTTGTTTTACTGTGTAACTATTTTCAGCAACAGTATATTTGAATTAAAATAGTTTTTTGAAAATCGTTGATGAAATCGAAAAACATTTCATCAACAAAAATTTTCGTTCTGTTGACAGGATTAAGACTAAATGCCACATTTACCATTTTTATGCAAATTTTCGCAGTCGAAATCCACTCATTTTGATAGAAATCACACAAACGGGATTTTTAAATATTTCCCCAAAGTTTCGATCGTGCTTCATAACTGTACATCGTTAATTATTTTGTCCGTAAAATTTCAGAGAAATGTGGCTAATCTGACCACATCTTAACACCGCATCCTAACCAGATGCGATGCGATAAGATTCCAGCGACAAATAATTTGTCTGTCCATACTAAACGCGACGCGACTACGAGATGCGTCAAAATCAATCAAAACCCACAGCCAATCAGAACAGCGTGTGGGCGGAGTATCGCGGCAAATGCACGGCACCAGAGAATAATCTTGACGGCACTCGCAAGAAAATGGATAAGTAACAGTTAGCTAAGTCAGCAACAAATTCAAATTCACAAATATTACACCATTTAAACATTATTAATAATACATGGCTACTGAGTTACTAAAACAATCTTTGTCAAATAATACACTTGATTGTTCACAGTTTTAACGTTCTTGTTTCCATTTGTTTAATTTCAAGATCTGAGGTGAATTATAGCCTATCTATTTTTGCTTTTACAGCTACAAAGCTGGAGCACTAAATACTATTCAAAGTCACATACACGCTTTTAACATTAAATAAAGCACATAAACAGTAGGCTACCTGAGATTATTATTGCCACACTTTGTGTTTGTTGTTCCAGCGCGACGTCGCAGAAAAATAGAAACCGTTTCTAAAATAGAATCGTCGCGTGTCGCCGTCGCGGCTGGTTAGAAAAACTGTGATTAACATGGAAAATATACCTTTTATCGCGCGTCGCCGCGTCTTGTCGCGTGTAGCTAATTCATAGTGACCATGTACGTTTGCGGCAAGAATAAAAAAATGGCATGATCACGACTCTTTTATGTTCCCAGTATTATTCCGGCATGACCAATAACTGTTAGTTGTTTTTTTTAACACACCCACAGCATTGTGCTGGCATTCATGCCCACCCATCTCATTATACGATCAGTCTGACTTAAAGGCAGCATAACAATGAGCTTTTGTGCTGTGATCGGTTGATTACAGGTTTCTGATTGGCTGAAGCCAACATTGTTTGTATTTTCAGTTTGGCTGCAAGATCACAGTCCTATTCTTCATTTATTTCCTGGCAACCAACTACTACTGGATCCTAGTGGAGGGCCTCTACCTTCACAGCCTCATTTTCATGGCGTTCTTCTCCGACTCCAAATATCTCTGGGGTTTCACCCTCATAGGGTGGGGTAAGTGTGCTTGTTCAGACCAATCAGAGGTCGATTTTGTTTTCAAACATTGTTTACTTTGCCCTGCCCAGCCATAACCATACTAATTTCACACCTTATTATGATAATTCTCATCTGATGCTTCTGTATCTGCTTCCAAGAATCTCAGTCGAATCGTTTGAGCTGAGGCACAAACACTTATTTAAAGCCTTATTTATTTATACTTTATGTTTGATGCATAATACTCGCCAGGCAAGCCGAGCAGGCATCTTTGAAGTGCAAATACTTCTGGGAAGGTTCAGGCGTTCTTAGATACTTTGTTGAAAGCCGAATGACAGAGAAGCCCAAACATGTTTGTTCCACTTTAAAACATATTAACAATGACACAGAGCGCAAGATCAACAACTTTAAAGTCAACAATAATGTGCATTACTTAAGCAACGTAGTGATGTTCTGAACATATTAATGTGTCATCATAATCAATAATGCATAATTAATGTTCCTGGCATCGATGTGTTTGCCGTAGAGTAAGCACCTAATGAGGGCAACTTTTTCACATTCAAGCACTCCGAAACATCAGATCAAAAAGACGTCGCTGAAACTTGTTTGCTGAGGTTTAATTTAGGCTTTTTTATAATTAATAAATACATCTGTATTTAGAGACACATCATCATTAATCAATGAGCTAATAATCTATGATTTAAGGTTATATATATATATATATAAATGTAATTATATTTATTTAAGATTTAATCATTTTAAGAAAAAAATTATAAAATTATGTATTTTATTTTATATATATTATAAAAAAATGCAATTGACATTTAATATTTATATATATTTTATTTATAGTATATTTTTAGATACAATTATTAAATGTTCTTTAAAGCATGAAAAAGCACGATATTCATTTTTGTCAGAATATGGCTGAAAAAAAAAAACATTGAATAAAATGTATATAAAATATACATTATTATATAAAACATTATAGAAATCATGTTACATAAATATATAGATTTTATATTAATATTTTAATGGCTGCTGATGGAGGAATGCAGATGGTGTAGTTAAAGGGGTGGTTCAGAATTTACAGACATTTACATCGGTAGTCTGGCGTTATAATTTATTTGCTTTTGGTGTACTGTGGACTGGGTAAAATTGTTTTTAATGGCAGGCTAACAGATACCGTTGACTCGCGCTAGCCTAGCACCGGCGAACTATGCAACTGGAAGGACTGGGTGAAATTTTTTGAAAACTGTCTCCACTGATAAATAACACACAGGCTAACTTGTAAATGAGGTCCGATGTCCAAAATTCTGAACCACCCCTTTAAAACATCTAACCAGTCAAACCTTGCCCTTTTAGGCTCAGCCAATAGTGTGAGTTTGGGGTGGGACTATGTGTTTGTTTCGACCAATGGCAGGTAAGGGGAGTATTTGAGTTTGTGTCAGCACAGAAATGACAGATTTCTCATTTTTATTTATCATCCTGAGGGTCAAGAAGACTTTCAGGAGGCTTTTGAATTGTAGGATCCGAACGGTTTAAAACAAATTGAAAATTGTGTTGTTCCGGTGAGTCTGTGACAAGTGTCGGGCATGTTTCTGTGCTCGTGTGCTGCATTAAAGTTGATAAATCTTGTCCTTTTCTAATCTGTGCGACTTCAGGTGTTCCGGCTATCTTCGTATCAACCTGGGCTGTCGTCAGGGCAACGCTGGCGGATGTAAGGTGAGTTATTAGAACATTAAGCAGCCTTCTCGGTAATATAAATAAGTCACACACACACACACACACAAGCTGTTTTATATATAACATTTCAAATAATATTACTCTTTCTCTCTAAGGTGTTGGGAGTTGAGCGCTGGCAATATTAAATGGATATACCAAGTTCCTATACTGACAGCAATAGGGGTGAGTTGGTACTAATTAGTTTATCAGAGTTTCTCGTTAGTTAATAGTAGTTACTAGAATGTTCATATTGCAATACTCATTTGTTCTTGTGTAGTTATTTTTTAATGGCGGAATAGAAAATTTAGAAAAAATAGCTAAAGTGTTACCCAATGTTGTCGTTTTCAAATAAAAACAAATTTATTGATAATAAAAAAAATTATATTAGTGCTATCAATCAATAACAAAATGACTAATTAATCACACATTATTTTGTCAATTTAAAAAAAAATATTTTTATATTGTAATACTTTCACAGTGAATCTCCAAAATAATAACAACATAAAAACAGTATATTTTAAATATTTGTTTAATGGCATCATTTTACTGAGCACTATGAATCACTGATACCCGTACTGATTGTACTTCCGCATTATTGTATATCCGTATTGTATATTTATATTTTTAACTAAACAGTTATTGTAAAGGCAGGTTTATCACTGAAAATTGTATCGTACTAAGTATACTCTTTAACAGTATCATGGTAAAAAGGGAACACTGGCAAGAGCTTTCTTACCTGAACGCGACAGAATGGCCGTTTCTTTCATGTCATTGTCATCTAGTTTGAAATGTTGACTACAAACATGGAGGTTTTTCAGATTTTCCATTGCGCATTCTCTCCGTATTTATGATTCTTTGAACTGGATCCTTCACTGGAAACCGAAAGTAACTAAACTTTTACTGCTAAGCATTTACTCTTTGAAGTATTTCCTACTAAAGCAAGGCGGTATTTAACTCTGGTCAAGCATATCCATAGCAGACTGGTGGGAGTGGCCTGGATGGCAACATGCCCAGTGCATTATGGGTGTTGTAGTTTTCCTACCTATTTGGCAAAAGGGAAGACGACAGCCTTTTTTCTCTGTTTCTCTATAGTCTGGTAGCACTGATTAAAATAAAAATAAAAATCAGCTTTCTACTGTATAGACAGCCAAGTTTTAACGAAAGGCCATTTTGCCAGAGGTGATGTTCCATTTTGTGGATTCGTGAGAAGTAAAAAATGCTCAAAATGTTGGAAACATCTAAATATAAAATATAAATAAATATATTTTAAAAAATTATCATTAAGGCGAGACACTACAGGTGAATAGGGTAACATTTTAAAATAACAGATAACACCATGAAACTTCCTCAGTTGATTACTTACACAAGTATATAAAAAAAAATGTATTACAAGTTTTAGAAATTTGTATGTTTAATTATGCAAATTAGGCATTATCTCATTAAAAATGCACGATTTTGCATATATTTTCGGTAGATAGATCTGAACATATGATAAAGCCAGGTGCAAATTTCTTTTTTCATTTTGTTTACACACAAGATGAAAATAAAAACTCAGAGGGATTTCAGGATATATGCTTTTATTACCTAGGAAATCAAAATATACTGTCCATAGCCTTAAAAAATCTATTTCTGCCATATTTTTTTTAATTAAAATGTCGCATAAATCAGGCCAGGAATGATTTATTAACAAATCCCTCTGAAAATATCTTCAGAATACTGCTAAGTGTATAACTGGAAAGTTTGGTGTAGCCTACATAGGTGCTACATAGGCTGAGATGTTTGTACTGGAGAATGACAAAAAACTCATTTTGAGAAAACGGCAGTTAAAGATTTAAATAGCTCTAAATGAGATTTCGTCGTTAGCTTTAAATCCCCCTTTGGACATTCACGATTGGTTACTGATAGAAAGGAAATGCCCATATTTGGGTTATATAGCGTTGTGCAGGAGACTCTTTACAACGATACCGGTCATGACAGACTTCAGTAAACAGACGGAACTCGGCATGTCGTGTTTGAATGCTAACTTCTTGGTAAATTCGGGAGAAACTTACTGCCGTAAGTAAACAAAATGTAATAAAATAAACATCTTAATGTATATTTTCAACGTTTTCTTTATAGCAGCTTGAAAGAACACATTGAAGGAGTAAACTAGCCCAAAATCTCAAAACTGACCACTGCATGACAAATCAATGTTTTTGCCTGCCATGTCTCGCCTTAAAATGAGTAATTAGTTAAAAAATCATATTACTACAGTGAAATGAGCAGAAGTAAACAAATTCAAAAGATTTTAATTGATGGATTCAGTTAAGAAGATCAGGACTAAGTTACTGTAATGGGACAGGCCAAAATAACCATTTTCGGGGTTGTGGGATAGAGACATTTGAGGAGTTTAAAACTAACTCCTCATTTTGGATTAAGTGTATGTTGGATAAGAGTCTATGGCAGGAAGCGTCTGCGCACGAAGGTAACTGTTACCTCTAGGGTTGCCAACCGTTCCGTATAATACGGAATCGTCCCGTATTTGACACATAAAAGTCTTGTTCCGTATTGAACTGATACGGAACGCACTTTGTTCCGTATTTTTGAGAATCAATTCAGTGCAAATCCATGACAGACACATCAGACTATGAACGAAGACATAGGCTATGATAAGAAAAGAAAAGAAAAGAAAAGAAAAAAAACCCGAAGGTGCGGTAGATATTAATTTGTCCCCGTTTGTCTATGATCAGCATAGCGTTTTTAACATCTTGGAACATCATCAGAGAATGCCCTTTTAATTGGTCGTTTCAGTCATTGTGAGTCACGTATCGTAGCAACGATGACGACAAGTGACAACAGCGGGAAATGTAAAAATGACTAACGTTACCTCCGAGCAGCCGGCGAAAAAGAAAAGAGCACAAAATATACATACAGGTGTTGTGTTGCTTGAATGCAGTATTTGAGTGCAATATTTTATATTTTCTTTATTAGCTGTTTTTTTATGTATTATTGTTTTGCACTGGAAAGAAAGTTAACTATAATGGAAGTATAATTATATAAAGATATTTGCACTACACTTCCTTAAAATGTTGTCTAATTAATTTAAAAATATTATTTTTTTGCACTGGAAAGAACATTCTAGAAGTCTAATTCTATTGCATAAGTTCGCACAAGGCTACAGAAAACTGTTGTGTTTATTTTTCTTCAAATGCAGTCTAAGCCAATGAGTTTTGAATGATATATTTTGTATTTGTTTAAGTTAAATATAAAACGTATTATAAACTAAACAAATCCATGGTTCATTGTTGGCAAAATGACCATGATAGCCTTTATATTTCACATCTATGTGGTTCAGTCTTGTATATTGATTAGGCCTACTTTGCTATTCTATAAATATATAGGCTACTGTAAGGCCGTGTGTCCACCAAAGCGTTTTGGTGGTCACACCGACCAACCGCCACATTCTGCTTGTACAACGTCAACAGATGACAACAACAAGCATAATACATTACAGAAAATACATTACATTGTATCGACATTTTAATATAGAATCAACACAGAAACAAAATATGTGTGAAATTAGATACTAGTAACACTTTCGTGGATATTCCGTATCATAACAAGCAAAGTGTCTCAACTGAAAAAAACGCAACACCGCTAAAACGCTCTCAAGCGTCCACAGCTAGGCGTTTTCAGCAGAGCGCCATGAGCGCTTTGGTGGACACACGGCCTAAGTGAATATAATGACTACAATAGTAATTTCTCGCTAGAAATGACATCATAAGTGGAAAAATTTACACAGAAACTGACGACCAGCCGCAACTTTCAGATGCCATCTTATATTTTTGTAGCTCAACTGTCAGAATGGAACGCACAGGATTGTGGGATATCAAAGGCAGCGAAGGATACATCTATGCTGCCTTCAAAAATCGATCAGATGAAGGAATCAGGAGACAGGAAGTGAAACTAACATTGCATTGATGCGTTCCGACCTTGAAATGCGTCCTCCGAATGCAGCGTTTATCAGTTTTCGGACGCAGCCTGTAATATCTAACAGTCCTCACGGGACACCAAATTGCATCATATTTGTGAAAGTGGCATCAAAGCAGTTTTTAAGTGCGACACCATCAGACACAGCTGTCTTCCCATTAACCCCGGATTCAACCCTGTACCCTGAACCTGATCCGCTCTAAAAGAGACTGTCAAATCCTGTAATCCAGCGTGTCAAAGGGTCGATTTGGATTGCGGCATGCTGTCGTTTGTTGACGTGATTGACCAGTTAGAGGTTCCATGCATATATTTATCTGCTGGATGGGCAGACGGAGACATTATGCTGTTAATTATTGGCTTTGCTGAGCGTAAGCGCTTCCAGCGGTAATGGAGCTCCGAATTCAAGAACGTCTGGACCATCGCACAGCAGGAGAGCTGTAATTATGTGACAGAATGCAAATGTATTTTGGTCCTTGCTGCCTGTCAGCAAAACATATAAATTAGGATTTAACTCACATGGATGAATTTGCGCACAAAGCGCTCGTTACTTACAATTTCTATGGTGTATTGATTACGACGTTCGTAGCGCAGAATATGTAAAACTGTTGAAACATGTTGAAACTTTCACGGCTCAGATACCACGGAAGCTCATCACACATTGACGGAATAATTCCCATGCGGAAAAATAGAAGCAGAATGAAATTAGTGTTTTTAGTGTGTATAACTAGTTAATTAAAATAGTCCGACAGGAGAATTCTGTCACCCCCCCTCCCCAACCCCAGTCTGAAGCATCATGAAATTTCCGCCACATCTCAATTAATGTATTGTGTTTAATAGCAATTTGGAGTGGAAATTACATTTCAACACCTTTTGAATAAAATGGCTTAATTATCCTGCAGATGGTAATTTTATAGCTGAAACACACACAATTAAATAATATTTTCAGGATAATTTGACAAAATTGCAGCTTGATTGGAAATGGCAGGCGATAAAAGGCTTTTCACAACTGATATTTACCTCGATTTTTCTTAACATATCACATTATCCCAGTCTGTCAGTTTCCTTAAATTGTCCAGCCGGAGAATTAATTAAAACATATAATAGGAAATAAATATATGTGTTTGTGTGTTGTGTATATATATATATATATATATATATATATCTTTATATATATATATGTGTGTATATATGTACTGTATATATATGTATATATGTGTGTGTGTGTGTGTGTATATATATATATATATATATAAATGTTTTATAAAAATATAATAATATATGCGTATATCCAATAATATTTAATATTTTAAACTATTTTTAAAATATAATATATAGTACATGTTTATTTACATGAACATAATATTCATCATCATTTTTATTATTATTTTATATGTACATGCAAAGTGTTTGAACCTTTAGTCAAATTAATTATGAAACGATACAATTATGAATCAATCGTTGTTTCCTTTTTCTTTCTTACAGCTGAATTTCATTCTGTTTGTAAATATTGTTCGAGTTCTGGCCACTAAGATCCGAGAAACAAACGCAGGACGCTACGACACGCGTAAACAGTGCAGGTGAGTGCATGAAATTATTGTTATGGTGGTACATGACCTCATATGAAGAGCTGTACTGGAGGATATTGGATTTGGGATTGTTTTGTTCACCTGTGACAAATTAAAAGAAACTCAAAATGTATAAATGTACAGGTGCTATTTTATAATCTATAAAATATGTTTATACCAGCCCATGCTGCGGTTCAGTTCTGTTTTGCTGTGTTCATGTGGTTGTTGTCTGTGAGGTGGAGTGTTTGGACATCATTGGTGAGATATCCAGAAGAGGACTGTAATTTTCCAGAGGGTGTTTGAAAGGCTTTCTTTTGAGAGAGAGACAGAGAGAGAGAGAGAGAGAGAGAGAGAGAGAGAGAGAGAGAGAGAGAGCTCGGGTAGTGCTGCAATTATTAATAGCGTGTTTCCCTCTGGGTAAAAGTCACAGTATCCCTGACTAGTAGTCTGCGAGTGGAACTGACTGTAAGATCGGTCTGTATAGAGATAGTCTCTTATCATAGCTCACATTTATCAAGCAAATCCATCTAGCCTGTGATGATAAAGTCCTCGCTTGGCTTTGAAGCACAGTTTCACTGTCTGTGGCTCTTTAATGATCCTCAACACTGAAGTGGTGCATGCATTAAAAAAAAACTCTACAACACGATGGGTGTTCTGGCTGGTTGCTAGGGTGTTCCGAATGGTTGCTAGGGTATTCTTGGTGGTTGCTAGGGTGTTCTGGGTGGTTGCTGGTGTGTTCTTACACTTTACAAAATCAACTTGGATGTTTGAGTCATTTCAACTTAAATTACAAAAAACTGACTTTAAAAAATGAGTTGAATATTGTAAAACTATTGAGTTAAAGCAATGTAAAAACATATGCTGTCATAACTTATTGATCAGTCCGCCTTATTGGCGGTTTCAAGGAATAATTTCCATGTGCTTGCTGTGGCATGGTAATTGGTTGCGACTAGGATGTTTTAGGTGGGTTTTTTGGGTGTTCTGGGTGGTTTTTTAGTGTTTGCTAGGTTGTTTTGAATGGTTGCTCTGGGTGGTAGATATATGTGGATTTTAGGGGGTTGCTAAGTGGTTGCTTGGTCGAAAAAATGTAAGCTTGATTGCTTGATTCTCAACAAACCTTGCAATTGAGGTATCATGTTTTTAAGAACCACAAGTTACAGATGTGGATTCAATTGTGAATCAAGTAAAATCAAGTAATATTGCTTAATAATGGTGACGTGCTGATGTCCATTTGATTGAACATTGGATATTTAAGACCAGTTCATTTCATAAATAAACATTAAAGGAAATTACTGGAATTAATACCAAATCATGTGTGAACAGAATTAGAGCCCCTTTCCGGAGAGTGTTTTAAACCTTCAGGGGTTTGATAACCTCAGGTGAAATTAATATACAGGCAATGAAAGCCATTAATGACGTTACGGATGAACTGGCACATTCACGCTTTGCTATTAATGAGAGTCGGACTTATGCTCTGAACTTGAAGTAATTAAGCAATTTACATTGGATTTGAGTTCAGTGCAAGTCTCCTCAGCATCCGAAATGCCGCTGACTTAAAACTCGACTCAACTTTTCTCATTTTCTGGCCTGTAATGCGATAATAAGCCTCAAGAGAAACTTTGACTCTCACGCTCTCTGTCTCGCTCTCATTTTAACTTCAATCTCTCAGCTCTCAGTGCTGAGACGTAGGCTCTTTTCCATCGCTTTACTTGGTGTGAAAACCAAGACGAAGATCTTTTAGGGTGTAGAAGGGTGTACCATGGTAGGGTGTACCATGGTACACCTTGGGTGTACCATGGTATATTTGGTATAGGCTAATATACACTCTCTTCCACCCTCAATAACCACGACAGAGGTGCCCTTGTGTGTGTGTGTGTGTGTGTGTGTGTGTGTGTTCACTACTGCGCTAACTTGGATGGGTTACATGCAGAGGACAAATTCAGAGTATAGATTACTATTCTTGGCCTTCCCGTCACATCCTTTTATTTCAAAGTACCATAATGTGATCATCTAACACCATCACTGTATCATGATTGTAAAGGTGTTAAATGGATAGTTATGGAAGCCTGAATTGTTTCCGCCACAGAATAAAACAATTCTGACTTTTTTTGCTACTTTACATCTCGCAATTCTGACATCTTTTCTCAGAATTGCTAGACATAAACTCAATTGTGAGTTATAAAGTCCAATTCTAAGGAAAAAAAGACTGACTTTTAGACTGAATTTATAACACGCAATTGCAAGATAGTCAGAATTGCATGATATAAACATGCAGTTCTAAGAAAAAAGTCAGAATTGCGTGTTTATTTCTAGCAATTGCGACTTTATATCAGAATTGCGAGATGTAAACTCTCAATTGTGAAAAAAGAGTCAGAATTGTGAGATAAAAAGTCGCAATTACCTTTTTTATTTTCTATTCTGTGCCGGAAACAAGCTTCCATAGATAGTTCACCCACCCTAAAATGAAAATTAAATTAAAAAAATTACTCACCCAGGTGTTTTTGTAATGTCGTCAGCCCTTCTTTCTTTTATGGACAACAAAAGGAGAATAAAAAAAAAAAGTCCCGCACACGCTCGTCCATATAATGGCAGTGAATAGTGACCAGCATCAAGCTTTTTAAAAAAAGATGCAAAATTATCAAAGAATGATCCCATGTGACACATGTATGTCCTATATTTCTGGGGATATAGAGACAGAGCGCATTTAGGCCACGCCCACACCGGGGGGGAAACCAATCCAACCGTCTCCATTGACTTTGCATTGCGAGAGGCTGCCTCCTTGTCATTTCTTGCTTCTAACAAAAGACAGAAAAATGCCTAAAAGCTGCTGTGTGACAAGGTGTACAGCAAACAAGCTAAAAAACCCAGAAATACGTTTTTATTAGCTCTCGACCCCAAAAAACGAGCGTTTAGGACATAAAAGTGGATACAGGCAGTTGAGACAGAGCGTCACGTGTCTCATTACTCTGAGAACTAACGTACGCCCGCTGGAGGAGACCGTAATCGGCGACACAGGATAGTTTATCTTACAGAAATATAATATATAAAACTGACATTTGGATATTTGACTCACCAGTGACCAAATGTTTAACTTACTGCACACGTAGTGTATTTTTAGTGCATACTGAGTGTCAGGGTCCCACAATTTACCCATTCGTTCCAGCCTGTATCCACTTTTATGTCCTCAAACGCTCGTTTTTTGGGGTCGACAGCTTATGAAAACTTATTTCTGGGTTTCTTAGCTTGTTTTCTGTACACCTTGTCACATAGCAGCTTTTAGGCATTTTTCTGTCTTTTGTTAGAAGCAAGAAATGACAAGGAGGCAGCCTCTCGCAATGCAAAGTCAATGGAGACGGTTTGATTGGTTTCCCCCTTGGTGGGCGTGGTCTTCAGATTATGACGCGTTGCGCTCTGTCTCTATACGAAATTAAATTGAATGTATTATTTACACAAAATCCTGACCTTGGCCGTTGGTATCCTGTGCACGGCTGCACGTTCAAGAGACTCTTAGCTCCGCAGTTCACTCCGACTCGCCCATAAAAAGCAAAAGAGAAATCAAGATTAACAAAAACTCAACATGAAATACAATGCCTAGAAATCCCAACAAAGTAACCGTGTACTTTCTTCACTGAGTCAAATATCTCCGGACCGGAACTCCGTTTGTCTGATGACAGTCAGAATGGAAGTTGAACTCGATAACTTCTTGTTACAACGAACACAATGGATATATTAGCTAATAGAGTCTCATGAACACGCACATCGCGCAGAGACCGATTGCCAAGGTCAGGATTTTTGTTAATACATTCAGTTTCATATCGTATATCCCCAGAAAACGTGGAATATACAGCATGACTAATGGGACCAGTCTGTGATATTTTTGCGTCTTTTTAAAAAGCTTTATGCTGGTTGCTATTCACTACCATTATATGGATGAGCGCGAGTGGGACATTTTTTAAAAACTCTCCTTTTGTGGTCCATAAAAGAAAGAAGGGCATGCGGCATTACAACAACACCAGGGTGAGTAAATTCTGACTTAATTTTCACTTTAGGTTAAACTATCCCTTTAAGGGTTGAAAATAGTGATGGAAAAATGTGTGTCTGTCTGTGTCCAGGAAGCTTGCCAAGTCCACATTGATTCTGGTTCTGGTTTTCGGCGTCCACTACATCGTGTTTGTGGGAATGCCGCACACATTCACAGGTCATGGTTGGGAGCTGCGGATGTACTGTGAACTCTTCTTCAACTCTTTCCAGGTGAGTTACTGACTAATCTATTTCCTCTCCCAATAAATACTCACTAATGTGGCGTTAGATAACGTTAAGTATAATTATGTGTCAGTTTCCATTTCGGTTTAATTGGCTCTGTTGACGTGATAAGAAACTTCGCTTATATTTTTCAAAAGCATTTTGTTGCTTATCTGTGGACAGTGTGAACTGTAAAATTAATTACGCCACGTGGAATAAATTAAAGATAATATACGGAATAATTGAATAGATAAAATAAATTAAACTAAAATTAAAAGTTGTTGCAGAAGCTCTTTACTCTTCTGTCTTTCCTGAGAAATAAACGTTTAAATGAATGCAATTAAAATAAAATAAATTTAATTAAAAGTTTGCACAGTGAAAGCTTTCCTTCTTTCCTTTTCTGTCTTTTCTGTGAAATAAAGTAGATTAAATTAAAAGTTGATGCTGGATTTCATCAGAAGCTTTTCTTCTTTTCTTTTCTGTCTTACCTGCATGTGAAATAAAGATTAAAATAGATTAAATTACACTGAGATGAATTAAATTAAAACTTGATGCTGGTATCCATCAGAAGCTTTTTTTCTTAGTTTGTCTGTCTAAAAATAAATGTAATTAAAATCAAATAAATTGCATCGAAAGATTTCCTTCTTTTTTGTCTGTCTTTACTATAAAATAAAAATGTAAATAAATTTAAATAAATTAAAAGTCGGAGCTGAAGTTCATCGGAACCTTTTCTTCTTTGCTTTTCTGTCTTTACTGTGAAATAAAGATTCAAATAAATAAAATATTTTAATTTAATAAAATAAATATGCATCAGCTTTTTTTCTTGCTTCTCTGTCTTTCCTGTGAAATAAAAGCTAAAAAACTGAACATTTACACTTATTCTTATTTAAGAATAGGTCTAAATATTTAGATTTGGGCATTTATTTATGAATAAATGAATAATATATATAATACATATATTTATTGATAAATGAAATAGCGAAACCAGATATACAGTAAAAAGTATGTTTGGCAAGAAACTTTCTCTGACTTATGAAATTGGTGTTTATTGCTCTCTTTCAGGGATTTTTTGTGTCCATTATCTACTGCTTCTGCAATGGAGAGGTAAGTGTGGGTGGAACAACATTTATATTTTAAATACTGACACTTTAGCAAAGTTCGTATTCAAAGTGATCCTGTCAACCAAGATTTTAACGTCAGTCCACAACATTGTTTTTTGCTCATGATCCTCGGTTCTATCCTAGGTCCAGACTGAAATCCGGAAGACTTGGCTCCGTTGGACGCTTGCGTTTGACTGGAAGGTTCCTGTAGTTTTAGCGAACTACCGCTACGGGTCGGTCCTGAACAGCAGCGGCGCCAGCGTCCAGTTCCAGCTGACCTCCGTGACCCGCAGTTCTGCCCTCCACACCAGCAGGGTGTACCGCTGCGCCGGTCGAACCAGTGTCAGCTCACACACACACGCCTCGCATATACACACCACCTTGCCCGGGTACGTCTTCAGCAACTCGGACATTGAGAGCCTCCCGCCTTCGATTCCGGAGGAAATCGACGAGGAGGCCAAACACATCGATGACATCACGCTCAAAGAAAGCGATAAAAGCGGTAACGGCATCACCGTGCGACGGGAAGCCCTCAGCATCTGTTTCGAAGAGAGTGGACAAAGCACAACCCACGTGGATTCTGATGACATCATAAAGAGGGACGATGACGACACCCCTAAGGAAATCACTAAATGCGCTGATGACATCAGGCTGAAGGATTCTTTATATGTGAGGTACAAAAGTTTGGATCAAGAGGAAGAGGAAGTACTTTAAAAAGCCGCTTGAAACCCATTTACTGTGGTCAGCGTAAAAGGAAAGTCGCCTCAGAAAAAGAGCTTGGGAGGGAAAGTATGTCATGGATTGATTCATAGTAAGACCCAGAATGTGTATTAAGAAAGTAAATGGGGTCTATTTTGATTTAATGCTTACTTGCCATTTGCAACCCATTTTACTTTTGTCATGTGACGCATTTACAATTGAAACAGGATATTCAACAACAAAAAAACGTAATATTTTCCTTCAGGAATTTATTGGATTTCGTTAGAATGTCATTCATTGATTCATAGTAAGACCCAGATTGTGTATTAAGAAAGTAAATGGGGTCCATTTTGATTTAATGCTTACTTCAAAAATCACAATGAATTGCCATTTGCAACCCATTTCACTTTCGTATTGTGACGTATTTACAATTGAAACAGGATATTAAACTCCTTTCAGGAATTGATTGGATTGTCAAAACTGGTCATATATACCAAAAATGAAGCCAGACCTGAATGCGAGTTTGCTAAGAACGTGTATTCAGAAGTAAATGGGGTCCATTTTGATATCATCTTCACTTAAAAAATGATCGCAAGCCGGTCAAACAGAGGCTATACGTGTTGTGTAATGCATGAAAATACTGGTTTTGGTTTGGTTTGGATTAACTGGTTTCACTCACTTCTAGGCCTTGCGATAAAAAGCCCAGTTTGCGAGAAAGACTAATTTCTTTGCTGGAAATTAGCATCATCGCACTGCCGTACAAGATTGTTTACGTCAGTAAATTAAGTGTGTGTAAATATTTCCTTCACAAAGTGTCACTGTGTTTTTTTGCGATCAAATGATGTTCAAATGATTCATTCATGAAACTCAAGCTGAATGAATTTCTGTGCAAGTAGTTTGTAAAATCATTCTTACAGGTTCTTAGTTTATGCAAGAATGCTTTTGCAAATCATTTCCACAAATTCCTTCCGCTTGTTTTATGTTTGCAAAACCATTTGTGCATAAGTTGGTTTTACCAATAAATTTAGACAAATACGTGTTCTGTTCGTGTTTTATGAATGCGACCCAATGTTCAGAGTTCTGCTTTTGCGATGTAAGAATTTGATTCTGCTTTTAGCAAGACAGTCAGTTGGTCGCTGCTTGGCATGAATGTTTTATTGTACAAATTTTGTATCAAGCTATTTTTTTACTGCGGTTTGCCAGTAAATGTTTTTCTTAAATTGTTTTAAATGTATTAAGGTTTCACGCAAAGGTGTAATAAACGCAATTAATCATACATTGTATTTCAGAATATGAACTAACAATATTGCATGTGCATGCGATGTGCATGTCAACAAGAACACTTAAAATTACATTGTAATATGAATAAAATAAATTGCCTAGGCATGCAGACGCTTCTACAAACATTTATGAAAGAATGGTTCGCTCTCTGGAGCTCAGTGAATTCAAGCGTGGGACCGTGATAGGTTTCCACCTGTGCAAGAAGTCCATTCCTGAAATTCCCTCTCTACTAAATATTCCACGGTCAACTGTCAGTGGTATTATAACAAAGCGGAAGCAAATGGGAACAACAGCAACTCAGCCATGAAGTGGTAGACCACATAAAATCACAGACTGGGGTCAGCGCGTGCTGAGGCGCACAGTGCGCAGAACTCGCCAACTTTCTGCAGAGTCAATAGCTACAGATCTCCAAACTTCACGTGGCCTTCAGATTAGCTGAAGAACCGTGCGTAGAGCTTCATGGAATGGGTTTCCATGGCCGAGCATCCAAGCCTTACTTCACCAAGTGCAATGCAAAGCGTGGGATGGAGTGATGTAAAGCCGGCCGCCACTGGACTCTAGATCAGTGGAGACGTGTTCTCTGGAGTGACGAATCACGCTTCTCTGTCTGGCAATCCGATGGACGAGTCTGGGTTTGGCGGTGGCCAGGAGAACGGGACTTGCCTGACTGCATTGTGTCAAGTGTAAAGTTTGGTGGAGGGGGGATTATGGTGTGAGGTTGTTTTTCAGGGGTTGGGCTCGACCCCTTAGTTCCAGTGAAGGGAACTCTTAATACTTCAGCATACCAAGACATTTTGGACAATTTCACGCTCCCAGCTTTGTGGGAACAGTTTGGGGATGTTCCTGTTCCAACATGAGTGCGCATCAGTGCACAAAGCAAGGTCCATAAAGACATGGATGAGCGAGTTTGGTGTGGAGGAGCTTGACTGTCCTGCACAGAGTCCTGACCTCGACCCGATTGAACACCTTTGGGATGAATTAGAGCGGAGACTGCGAGTCAGGCCTTCTCGTCCAGCATCAGAGCCTGACCTCACAAATGCTTTCAGAAGAATGGTCAAAAAGTCCCATAAACACTCCTAAACCTTGTGGAAAGCCTTCCCAGAAGAGCTGAAGCTGTTACAGCTACAAAGGATGGGCAAACTCCATATAAAACCCTACGGATTAGGAATGGGATGTCATTAAAGTTCATGTGCATGTAAAAGCAGACGTCCCAAAACTTTTGGCAATATATATGTGTGTGTGTGTGTATGTATGTATATATATATATATATATATATATATATATATATATATATATATATATATATATATATATATATACAATGCATAAGTGAATACACCCATGCTAAAGTTGACTAAAAAGAGGAATAAAAAATCATATTTTGGAAATTGAACTTAATGCCTTAATTTAAAAATTAGGAAAAATCCAACCTTTAAGGACACCAATTTTCTTTGTGAATGAATAATGTATCATAAATAAATAAATGTTCTTCCTTAAAATACAGGGTGCATAAGTGTGTACACCCCTATGTTAAATTCCCATAGAGGCAGGCAGATTTTTATTTTTAAGTATTTTTTTAAAAAAAATTTTAGGATACTATGATAAAGTTCCCTTGGCCTTTGGAATTAAAATAGCCCCACATCATCACATAGCCTTCACCATAACTAGAGATTGGCATGATTTTATTTCAGTTAGCCTAATAGCTAGTTTGATTTGCATTGAGAGATGATCTTATAGAAAGTACCCCATGCCAATCTCTAGGTATGGTGAAGGCTATGTGATGATGTGGGGCTATTTTAATTCCAAAGACCAAGGGAACTTTATCAGGATGCATAGTATCCTAAAAAATAAATAAAAAAAATACTTAAAAATAAAAATCTGCCTGCCTCTATGGGAATTTAACATAGGGGTGTACACACTTATGCACCCTGTATTTTAAGGAAGAACATTTATTTAAAACATGTAGATCAGGAGCGCTTCCCGGATTCACTTATCTTGGTAGAGGTGCTCTTTGGAAGAGGTAGAGTAAATTTTAAACAAAAGAAAAACTCCAAGGCACTCTCCTGGAATATTAAAAAATGCCTTTATTTTATGGCATAGTCAAAAGAGACTTTTAAAATGACTCCAACGCGTTTCAGCACACTGGCCTTCGTCAGGGAATCAAACAGCTGTTCTTCTTCTTCTTCTTTTCGTTTTATGGCAGATTGCAACCATGACTATAAAGGTGCATACCGCCACCTACTGTATAGGAGTATGTAACATGAGACAATATTATCATGACTATATCATTTAAAAAAAAATAAATAAATAAAAAAATTAGATACTACCTAAATCCTATTATATATTCCTATATTTTTCAAATATTGTACAACTGCTTTCTGTGCATCCTTTACCCCATCTCCTGTTGTGCCTAACAAACCTTCAATATTCCACTTTCTTCCTACCTGATTTATCTTTTGATTTAATCTCATCCTCTCATCCCTATATTTCTTACAATGCAATAATACGTGTTCAACATCTTCCTTGGATCTACATTCTATACATTCATCAGATTGACTTTTACCCATTAAAAACAATGTTTTATTTAAACCTGTGTGATCAAACCTTAGCCTGGTTAAAACACTCTCCTCTCTTCTGTTACTTCTATTCACCCCCTGTGCATTAATAGATTTTTGCAAACTGTAATATTTCCTTCCACTTTTATCCACATCCCACCTGTCCTGCCATTTTTTCATCATTTCTTTTTTGATTATTGCCTTAGCCTCTCCTTTTCCAAGGGGTATATTTATTGTATCATTTGTCCTGGTTGATTTTTTTGCTATTTTATCTGCTCCCTCATTCCCTTTTATTCCTATATGAGCAGGTACCCAACAGAATCTCACATCTATCTGTAGTTTCTGTAATCTAAATAAACTTTGTTGGATTTCTAGCATTAGATCTTCTCTATTAGATTTCATATTTTGAATACTATATAGAGCTGCTACAGAATCAACACAACACACCACTCTGTCTGGTTTTACTTCCTCAACCCACTGTAGTCCTACAATAATCGCCATCATCTCTGCCGTATACACTGAAGCCTGATCAGGTAATCTTTTTCCAATACTTATGTTCATTGTCGGTATATATATTCCTATTCCTACATTGTCCTTCTCATCCTTAGATCCATCTGTATAAATTTCTAAGTAACTATAATATGTATTCCTTATATATTGACTTGCCAGATGTCCTTTCTCACTCTCTTCCCATTCATTTTTTAGTTCCAAAATGTTTAAGTCTATCTCAGTTTTAGTAAATAACCATATAGGTATATTACTAATAGGTGTAGGTAAATTAAACCAGATATTGTTCACTCTATATTCCTCTGATTTTGTTTTTGTTACCCATCCAAAGCCATTACTTTTAAAAGACTTATACTCCCAACATTCTTGAATAATACTCTTTGCATGATTTTCATGTCCACATCCACTTAAACGACTCCAATATGTAAGCATGAGCTTATCTCTTCTCAGATCTGAAGGCACTTCTCCTAACTCAACCTGCATTGCTTTAATTGGTGTTGATCGAATTACACCTGCACATATCCTCAATGCTTTGTTACTAATTCTATCCAGCTTCAGTAAATGTGTTTTAGCTGCTGCTCCATATACATAACATCCATAATCTATTGTTGACCTCATTAAAGCCCTATAAATATATATTAGTGATTGTTTATTTGCTCCCCAGTCTTTCCCCACTACTGCTCTCATTAAATTTATGACTTTCTTGCATTTTGATTCCACCTTTTCAATGTGTATTTTCCATGTTCCCTTTTGGTCTAACCACATACCAAGATATTTAAAATTATCTACTGTTTCCATATTATGTCCATATAACTGTAGGTTCTGTTTTTCTATCCCTTTCTTCCTTGTAAATATCATATGACAAGACTTACTTGGAGAAAGCTTAAAGCCCCAGCTATACGACCATTGTTCTACCTTTCCTATGGCTTCCTTGATTTTATTTCTTACCCTTATAGGATCTCGTCCTCTTGCCCAGATGGCCCCATCATCTGCATACAAAGCTGATCCAATCCTTCTGTCCAGATTCATAAAAATATCATTGATCATAACATTAAATAAAACTGGACTAATAACACTACCTTGTGGAATTCCATTAACAATTTCAAATTTCTCAGAAATTCCTGAACCCACTCGAACTCTAAATCTTCTTTCTGACAGAAAGTCTAATACCCAGTTATAAAACCTACCTCTAATTCCCATTTGATTCATTTTAATTAACAGCCCTTCCCTCCACATGGAATCATAAGCTTTTTCAATATCGAAGAACACAATACTCATTATTTCTTTATCAAACAGCTGTAAAGGGTTACAAGTGTCTTTATAGTGGAAAAAACCCCAATAATCAACTCCTCCCACTAGAAACAAAACTACCAAAAAACTACAAACATGGATGTCTGATACAACATGTCACATGGTAGATATGTATAAAGACACTTGTAACCCTTTACAGCTGTTTGATTCAGTGTGAATCTGTTTGATTCAGTGTGCTGAAAACGCGTTGGAGTCATTTTAAAAGTCTCTTTTGACTATGCCATAAAATAAAGGCATTTTTTAATATTCCAGGAGAGTGCCTTGGAGTTTTTCTTTTGTTTAAAAAGAACATTTATTTATTTACGATACATTATTCATTCACAAAGAAAATTGCTGTCCTTAAAGGTTGGATTTTTCCTAATTTTTTAAATTAAGGCATTAAGTTCAATTTCCAAAATATGATTTTTTTTATTCCTCTTTTTAGTCAACTTTAGCATGGGTGTATTCACTTATGCATAGCACTGTATATATACTTGTACGTAAAGTCAACATTTGTCATGTACAATATCAACATATGGACAGCTTCTAAAATGCAAACCCTTTTACATATGTACAAATCTTTACAAATACGCAAATTATGTAGATGTGTTTTAACTACATACTGTATAATGGAATTAAATAATCCAATTCATTATAAATGCAATCAAATAAACATGAATTCCAGAAAGATAAACTTAAACAGAGGAGTCGTACAGAATTTTACTTCTCTGAAGTTCTTGTGTAAAAATACGTAACAATTCATATGTTGATATTGAATGTACTGTGTCAATCCAAACGCACAAAATTAATCGATATGTCAATACAAACATAAAAAAATGCTACAATATGGTACATTTGAATATCTATGAAGACTATAGGTTCACGTTAACATATGATCATACAGGTGATCATTATGATGTAAATATAAAGCACGACATGTTTACTTGTTCCAGTGAATAGCTGCATCTGATGATCACAACAGGCCACACACATTAGTGAGATAGTATAGTTAAATGGAATTTGAAATTGAATAAGCTTCATCCTGAATAGCTGAATTAAAAGAAAGACTCAAGTGTTTACCGTTCGGTACCTCAGGGTGCCCTTAATGTGCCTTGCTCTGAGTTTAAATCAACTGTACAGCCATTTATGGCCCCGTGGGAGTCGGGTTATGTGTTAGTACTGTGATTACAGTTACATAACCTTTCCCAACAGGGCTCCTGTTTAATCATAGAGTTATAGAAAATAAATAGTCAAGTTTAGGCTTGCAACCAGGGTTAGGTGTTTCTACATCAGTGTTATTCAGCTATTATTTCCCTCTGATTTATAGGTTACGGGTTAGGAATAAACGTTGTGCAGGGTCAACAAAATATGTTGATCGAGGAACGTGTCTTGCTTGGCAAAATCACGGTGACCAGATATTTACATACATTTCAGCTATTTAACATGCCAGAAAGAACAAATTAGACCTTTTTACTCTCTCAGTTGCTTGTCATAGAAGCAATGAAATTAAATGGTAACCGAATTTAGACTTTTATATAAGTTTCCTGATTCTACGATTTTTCAGATCCAAAAATTGGAACGAAATGTTGTCGTTTCAGATGATACTGTGTGCAGAAGAAACTACAAAATGATCTACAATTCCTTGCAAATTATCTGTGCCACATTAGCATTTAAGTTATTAACTCTTTTACTAGTCTATTTGCCAACAATTGTCTCATTTATGTCTTTAGGAATAAAGCTAAACTCTCCATAGGAATGAAAGAGCAACATCTGAACATTGTCCTTTTGTGGAACATATATTCTGAATTCCAATTCGATTGGTCGATGGCAGACATTCTTGTCTAAACGGCAAAAAACGAGCCACGTCCATCCAATTTCCCCTATAAAGAAGCTGAATAGATGTCCTCATAGATGTCCTCAGACTTGTGCCAATATTGATTTGCCTCCTGATTCGTTGCCCTTTTGAACATGCACACAAAGTCTTTTCATAGAAAGGAAATGGAGAAATGATTAACTTTAATGATGGCCATTGAGTAAGAGCAGGTGACAAAATGTCGCTTTCTCACAAATTATTATACCTTTTAAAATGCCCCGTCATCGCTAATCTTCCGGATTTCTGTCTCCATTAGCAAGCGCGTCAATGCAAAGTCTTCCACCTCCTTTCCTCTTTTAATCATCCCTTTCGTGTATTTTCTGTGCTTATTAGCCACCACGACAAGCTCAGCCGGTGAAACCGATGTTAATGGGCTTCATGTTCAACACTCCTTCGCTTCAGCGAGGACCCCTGGGTTACTTTGCCCAGTTGGCACACACCAAAAAAAAAACTTCTGAATGCTTGTTTCTCTGTAACTCTTAAGTGCCAGAAGCATTGTTATTTCCATGCAATCTGTGAAAATAATCTCTCTCTTTTTTTAACAAAAGGAAGGATATTTCTGGCGATGGCAGAAATCACATTTTCCCCACCACCGGTGCACAAAAATATGTTTTTTTGTGTGTATTTTTTATTATCATGTCTAGCATGTAATTAACGGCTTGAGGCATAATTCGTACAGTTATACGACTTGCCGCCAAGCCATAGTTTCATATCTCATTACTGTATCCAGTGAGGCATAACTTGCAGATGATGGCTTCATTACAGACACTAAACACTTTTATTTTATTTGAATGGTTTCATTTCTGCAGGTGTGTTTTTCAATCAATCTGCTGATTGATTTTTATTCATAGATGCATCATTCTCCCTGGGAAATGTTATTGCTCAGAGATAGCACTTTCTTCTCTGTTATGATTCAAATAAGCCTCAGTAGCAATGGTTCCATCCACCGATTTTCATGCAAATTTGAGGAAATCCAATCTGATCTCACGAGAAAACATTTCGTATGAATTAGTACAATGTGACTCGTAAACAAATTTAGGATTATTGGAAGAAAACGTAAGGTAGCTCCAGACCTAAACGTACCCGTCACTGGGGTGTAAGCAGATAGTTTGAAAACGTATGAATGAGATTATATGAATTCATACTAATTAGCAGTGGTGGAGGAAGTACTGAATCTCAGTACTTAAGTAAAAGTACAAATAACCAGAGACATATTTACTTTAGTAAAAGTAAAAGTACCACAATGAAGACCCTACTTAAGTAAAAAGTACCTGATTTTAAATGTACTTTAAGTATTAAAAGTAAAAGTACTTTCATAACAATTTATTCTCTTAATGTCTATATTCTAATAATTAGGGCTGTAACAATATGCAATATGAAACCGAAATCGCAACACTCGGATCCACAAACCTGTGTCGCGCGCGGTGTGAGAAGGCAGAATCGCGACACACCCCTTATTTGAAGTTAACATTATACAATACATAGACCTGGATAAATTCTTTCAAATTGGGCAATCCCAGCGTTATGGACGTGACAATTGCAGTAAAAACTTGAAATGTAAACCTTGAAATGTAAATTCTCAAATACCAATTGAGACTGTTTATATATCCATACTCCCTTAATAAAGAAGTCCAGACATTAGAAAAATACTAGTCTACAGACACATGCGTTTTATATTTAATATGAGGGAAATATAAATCCGTAATGGACGTGACACACAAAAAAAAAATCTTTAACTTTTAGGTTGCAAAATATATTTTAGTAATTCTGTGAATTTCACTGCGCAAACCAAAAGTAATATACCCACCGGATGAAGAAGGGTTGGCTCTCGACAGAACATAAAATATTCATTTTATTTTTTGTGTTCACATTTATGAGGAAAAAACAATGTTACGGACGTGTCAGTTCTCCGTTAGGCACGTGAGCGCTCTGAAAGCGGCACTAAAATACTGCTTTAAAACGTTCACAGAGACCTCAAAAGCCCTTCTTTAAAGTGAATTTCGTTTCGTATTAATTGTATCTTAATTTTAATCAATGTTTCATCAACCAATTGCCTGGATTTAATAAATAAGTAAATATAGCAGAAAATAGATCAGGACAGGAGGCGCGGGTGCGTGAACTGGTGAAACTCATGAACCGAAACTCAGGTCTGTACTTGCCTCACAGACCTGAGACGTATATAGAAAGCTTGAAATGTGTACTTTTAAACAGAACAATTCAAAACGAAAGAAAACAGACTGTTCTCTGCATGTAATCCGTATGAAATGTGCATTTCTCTCTGGCGCGTTCACTGCAAAGATCGCACGTCAGCATCAATTAAAATGTCTCCTTGTTATATTTTACATATTCATAATCATTTCTTTTGCCGGTTCTTTGTGACAGCTTTTAGGTGCTTTATTGGCAGCGCCACAGTTACATGTTACATGAACGCGTCAGCACCGAAAACATGGAGATTTTTTTCAATCCCTGTTTTGGCAAGGGGGAAAACTGATCAGAAAATGTAACGAAAATGTAGCGAAACGTTGTAGAAATGTAGTGGAGTAGAAAGTATAATAATTGCTGCAAAAAGTAACGAAGTAAAAGTCAAAAGTATGCACTATTGATTCTACTTAAGTAAAGTACAGATACGTGAAAAATGTACTTAAGTAAAGTAACGAAGTATTTTTACTTCGTTACATTCCACCACTGCTAATTAGCCACCAATCGGCAAAACGTACAATAGTTACCAATTGCCATGAAATTGTGTTGGGATATCACATTAAAAAAAACAGCAAGATGTGCATCAATTCTTAAAATGCGCATAAAAAAACGTATGCACTCAATAGGGGCAGATCATTTTTTATCCGATAAGAAGACAAGCAGATAAACTACAATGGAAACCGAATAAATCCCTAAAAAAACCCATGTGACTTTGTGTCGACAAAGGATGTGATTGGGTAACTGGACTAACCAATGGACCAATCGCATCTCAAATGTTGCTTTGGTCGCTCTGAAATGCCTGAGCCAAAGTTGCCATCAAAATGGTTTGGTATTGTCACCTCCCAAAACTGTCTCACACTGTTGCGATCCCAAACACCAGGTATCGGAACGCAAGATATCATGGCAGCGTTTAATGCGTTTCGGCTGCATGTACTGAGGTGCAAGTCATTAATGATGTAGGAAAAAAGAGCCACAGTTTCTTCACTGATTGCAGCAACTTCCATTTTTATTTTTATTTCGCGCCAGTTTCCCAGGAAGTGACAATTTTGTTCTCTTGAACATGTGGGATAAAAACTTTGTAATGGATGAAAACTTGGTGCTTTACTTGCAAATAAATGAGCAACTTTGGATGGAAACAAAGCTAGCGACATGACTTTTGACCAAATTATTCAAAAATTAAAGATGCTCTGTCATTTTTTGACTGCACTGAAGCTAAATACCATGTGTTTGCAGAAATTTTTGAAACATGCACAAGTTCTCTAAAAAAAATAAAAAAAATCTTTGAAAAACAATGCTACAGCCAGTTATTTTACTCTGAAATGTGCGTTCCGTGTCGGAATGTCTGTTTTTGTTTTGGTCTGTGTGATTCTCGCCCTCTGCCAATTTACCCAATAGTATTTTGCCACCACGTTGCCAGCTGGCGGAAAACACCGCGTATTGCAGCTATGGAAGCCAGCAAACGAACTGCGTCAGACCAGACCTAAAAAGCCTCGGCATCCATCTAAACTCTCCTCACCTTCCATTGTCATTTGCGCTCGCTCTTGTTGCGTGTCCTCAATCTGGAAACCCATGTCAGCGTAGAGTCTGAGGAAGAGGAGGAGGCGGGGAAACAACTCTCCACAATATTTAGAATTTGGACTGCAGTACCCATTCCAACCACTAGCTGTTAATATTACATACTGCACCTTTAAAAATTAAATATGTCAATTATTTAGCCTACCAGTATGCTTTCATATAACAGTATGTGGCGCAGTCATCCTTCTTTTAAAGGATTACTTCACCTCAGAATTAAAATTTCATGATTATTTGCCCACCCCACGTCATCCAAGGTGTTCATGTCTTTCATTCTTCAGTCGAAAAGAAATTACGTTTTTTGAGGAAAACGTTCCATTCCACTGTCCTTATCTAGTGAAACGATCGGTCATTTTCTAAAAAAATAAATAATATATATGTTTTTTACCACAAATGCACCACGCACTACATAATCACATTGAAAGGTCACGTAGTACATGGGCGGAAGTACCGACCTAGTGTTTACAAAGCGATCGTGCAAAGAGTAAGTCAAACATCATTTACCAAAAAGAAAGAAAAGGTAAAACAACAATGTTGGACGATTTTGAAGTTGGAAGACAAAATGAGGTAGGACCTATCCTACCTTTTTGAACCGGAACATGCGTGACTTTTTAAGACGAGCATTTGTGGTTAAAAAGTATAGAAATGTTTATATTTTTTTGAAAATTACCGATCGTTTCGCTAGATAAGACCCGTATTCCTCGGCTGGGATCGTGTAGAGATCTTTGAAGCTGCATTGAAACTGCAATTTGGACCTTCAAACCTATTGTAACGTTACCCCATTGAAGTCCACTATATGGAGAAAAATCCTGGAATGTTTTCCTCAAAAACCTTAATTTCTTTTCAACTGAAGAAAAAAAGACATGAACATCTTGGATGACGTGGGGTGAGTTCATTTTTAGGAAATTTTAATTCTGAAGTGAACTAATCCTATAAGGTATCTTTGTGTTAAAGATCCCAACAAAATTTCTAAAAGGAGGAGGAGGAGCAAAAAATGGTTTTATGTATAAATACAAGATGGCCACCAATTTGATGGATGTTTTTCACAGAAACAAAGACACAAAATGGTAAGTCCCGCCCCTTCCGTAAAACCCCGCTGGACCTCTAGGTTGAAAAATCGTCAATGCAAGTGAATGGGAGAAAATAATTATTTTCTGGTCCCGTTTGAATTGTGCCATGAATGTGAACATATGTTGTCTGTGAATTTTTTATATCTTTCATGTTACCAGTTTGACAGTATGGTATGATTCTTCGGCTAGCAGTTGTGGAAAAGACATAACGAGAAAGACTACATGTCGCCTATGTGACGTCACCCCATAAAGTTGACTTACCCGTGGTTTTCGCCAACCTCAACGATTTTGTCCTCTCCCTGAAAGAAGGCGGTGAAGTGCACCAAAGACACAGTCATGTTTAGCGGGATCCGTGAGCTAGTGTCCGTGTGCGAATGGTGGTGACGTTTCAAACGCGTCGAAAGCAGCGAAGAGTTGTAGTCCACACAGTGCTCTCACACAAAGTCTAACCGTATCAAACTTCTACCCGCTAAATTGTAGCATTCTTCACACGAAAGATTATATAAAAAATTCACAGACAACATATGTTCACATTCATGGCACAATTCAAACGGGATCAGAAAATAATTATTTTCTCCCATTCACTTGCATTGACGATTTTTCAACCTTGAGGTCCAGCGGGGTTAGCGAAGGGGGCGGGACTTACCAGCTCTATAGCCCTGAAAAAATGAATTTAATGAGAAATATTTGAGTTTATATTGATATTACTTTTGATTGCAGATCTTGGCAACAAGCAAAATTTGAAACTTTGAGATTCTGAAACTCATGTGTGGGGGTATATTTTCTCACAAGTAAAATTCTGGAGCGGGAGCCTTAAGCATAAGTTAATTTGCGATCCAACTGAGAAATCAGATCTCATTTGTGATTTTGCTTGCTTACAGACTATGAAAACCAGCACCAATTTAGGGAATTCAACCGTCGTTATTTCTGGTTGTTACTCACATACACTTGCATGCAAAATAATGAACACCAAACAAACCCTATAACAATATACTAGGGAAAGAAACACTTGAGATAATGAGATCGCACTTGTACACACATATATAACGAGTTCTCCATTTCAAAACCTTGAACATTGGGTTTCCAAGTGCTCGTTGATATTTGCACCTGCTAATTATACAGCAAGGGGCCATGCAGAGAGCAATGATTAAAAAAAAATTAAGCTTTACACGCACCACAGCTTTGTTTCCCTTTTTGTTGTGTTGTGATCTGGAACATCAGAGATTCTGATCTACATCGGGTGGGTGTTGTGATGGATGGAATATATGGGATTTGAAAAAGATTGTGATGATAATTGACAGTAATGAGCTGAACGGGCCCAGTGGCATGGAAATCAACGTACTGTAAGTCTTCAGGGAGCGACTGCTTCCTTGTTTCCTGTTCTTTGATGATGATGTTCTCAGGATCTGTGCTAAACAGAGGTTGCAAATGCATATTCACTGAATGTAAAGGGCTGGTTCACGCAAGAATGAAAATTCTGTCGTCAGTTACATCAAGAGTAAATCATAAGTCTTTATTTCGTGGATTATAAAGGAATATTTGGGCTGCTCAATCTTTTCTGGAGTAAAAATGTGTTCTGAGTAATTGCGATCTTCACTGGTTTTCAGCGGCGAAATGGTGAACCTACAGCCCCACAGCAAAATAAATTATTTTACCCAAGTTTCCACTTTGCTGTTTGAATTGTGAATTTCTGGTGAAAAAAATGCACAATTCTATTCTAAAAAAAAAAAAAAAAAAAATGCTTTGGTGACTCATAATTATGACATATTAAGTCAAATATATGATGAAATTATGACATACTAAGTCACAATTATGAGATGAAGTCAAATTATGAAATAAGTCATAAAAACATTTGACATAAAAATGTGAAATTATGGCACACTGTCAAAATTGACTTAAGTCATAATTATGACATTAAAAAGTCCTGACATAAAGTCTAAATTAAGACATGCTTTTTGAAATTAAGACAAGTCAATTATGAGACGAAAAGTCAACATTATGACCAAAGTTGGCATTATGAATTCAAAAATAATTACCAAGTCATAAATTTGACACAGTGTTTCATAATTATGGAAAAAATTGAAATTATGAGATAGATATTGTAGGTCATAATTATGAGATAAAAAATGTGAGTTATTACATACTAAGTCATAATGACACAATTATGATGCAATCACAGTGACGGAGTTATGACTTTCTGTGCAATTATTATTTTATGTCAGAATTTGTACTTTTTGTCATGAAATGTCTTTTTATTTAATATGACTTGTCATCATTTTGACCTTTATATAGTATACCATAATTTCGACTTTTCATCTCATAACTAGGACTTAGCTTCTCATAATTTAGACTTTTTTCATCTCATAAATAGGATTTAGCTTGTCATAATTTCGACTTTGTATCTCATGATTATGACAGTAGCCTATATCATAATTTCGACTTTTCATCTCATAAATAGGATTTAGCTTGTCTTAATTTCGACTTTGTATCTCGTAATTATGACTTAGTATGCCATATTTTTGACTTTTCACTTGTCATAATTTCGACTTTTTAACTTATAAAAATGTCTTGGCTTATCAAAATTATGACTTAGCTTGTGACTTAGGCTATATAATAATTTCCACTTTTCATCACATAAATATGGCTTGTCATAATTTCGACTTTGTATCTCATGATTATGACAGTAGCCTATATCATAATTTCGACTTTTCATCTCATAAATAGGATTTAGCTTGTCATAATTTCGACTTTGTATCTCATGATTATGACAGTAGCCTATATCATAATTTAGACTTTTCATCTCATAAATAGGATTTAGCTTGTCTTAATTTCGACTTTGTATCTCGTAATTATGACTTAGTATGCCATAATTTTGACTTTTCACTTGTCATAATTTCGACTTTTTAACTTATAAAAATGTCTTGGCTTATCAAAATTATGACTTAGCTTGTGACTTAGGCTATATAATAATTTCCACTTTTCTTCACATAAATATGGCTTGTCATCATTTCGACTTTGTATCTCATGATTATGACAGTAGCCTATATCATAATTTTGACTTTTTTCATCTCATAAATAGGATTTAGCTTGTCATAATTTCGACTTTGTATCTCATGATTATGACAGTAGCCTATATCATAATTTCGACTTTTTTCATCTCATAAATAGGATTTAGCTTGTCATAATTTCGACTTTGTATCTCATGATTATGACAGTAGCCTATATCATAATTTCGACTTTTCATCTCATAAATAGGATTTAGCTTGTCATAATTTCGACTTTGTATCTCATGATTATGACAGTAGCCTATATCATAATTTCGACTTTTTTCATCTCATTAATAGGATTTAGCTTGTCTTAATTTCGACTTTGTATCTCATGATTATGACAGTAGCCTATATCATAATTTCGACTTTTCATCTCATAAATAGGATTTAGCTTGTCATAATTTCGACTTTGTATCTCATGATTATGACAGTAGCCTATATCATAATTTCGACTTTTTTCATCTCATTAATAGGATTTAGCTTGTCTTAATTTCGACTTTGTATCTCATGATTATGACAGTAGCCTATATCATAATTTCGACTTTTTTCATCTCATTAATAGGATTTAGCTTGTCATAATTTCGACTTTGTATCTCATGATTATGACAGTAGCCTATATCATAATTTCGACTTTTTTCATCTCATAAATAGGATTTAGCTTGTCATAATTTCGACTTTGTATCTCATGATTATGACAGTAGCCTATATCATAATTTCGACTTTTCATCTCATAAATAGGATTTAGCTTGTCATAATTTCGACTTTGTATCTCATGATTATGACAGTAGCCTATATCATAATTTCGACTTTTTTCATCTCATTAATAGGATTTAGCTTGTCTTAATTTCGACTTTGTATCTCATGATTATGACAGTAGCCTATATCATAATTTCGACTTTTTTCATCTCATTAATAGGATTTAGCTTGTCTTAATTTCGACTTTGTATCTCATGATTATGACAGTAGCCTATATCATAATTTCGACTTTTCATCTCATAGGATTTAGCTTGTCTTAATTTCGACTTTGTATCTCGTAATTATGACTTAGTATGCCATAATTTTGACTTTTCACTTGTCATAATTTCGACTTTTTAACTTATAAAAATGTCTTGGCTTATCAAAATTATGACTTAGCTTGTGACTTAGGCTATATAATAATTTCCACTTTTCATCACATAAATATGGCTTGTCATAATTTCGACTTTTATCTTATAATCGACATCTCCACAATGTAGGCTACTGTATGTTATCAGGGATGGCATGGCAAGAATATGCGTCGCCTTCTAGTGAGTTGTCCCTGCGGTTTGTAGCCTACGCGTTAACATACAGCGCAATCAGTGTCTGAATCACGAACAAATGAATTATAAACATCCAGTGCTACACTCTCAGAAAAAAAGGTACAAAAGCTGTCACTGTGGCGGTACACCTTTGTACCTAAAGAGTGCATTTAAGTCCCTCAAAGGTACATATTGGTACCAAACGTGTACATATTAGTACCTAAATGGTACATATTGGAACCCTTTTGAAGGGTACTGTCCCAGTGACAGCTTTTGTACCTTTTTTCTGAGAGTGTACCAGTGACGAGTGAATCTAGACTTTACACAGGTTCCTTTTAGTTGATCAAAAACATAGGCTACAGCTCACTACCGATTCACAACAATGAATGCCGGTGAACCAAATCACTGTCTCACAAACTCATGAAAGTTAGAATCAGTCAGATGGATCTTTGAAATGGATTCATTAGAGCGGTTATTTGTTCATTTTATTAATCCCCCTGTTGTTTTTCACAAGAGTCAGTCAGTCATGCAGGTTTGGAACGACATGAGGTGAATAAAGACAGAATTAAAATGTTTGTGTAAACCATTCATTTAATTTCTCATTGTATGTGTGTGTATATCCATCCCAATGGCCTTCTGGCTGTCTCATTACACTGTTCCCGCTCCGAATGTCCCTGTCTCTTCATTCTAACACTATCATTAGATGCCATTCACGTTGCCCACAATGCAATTTTAGGGAACAAGATTTGTCTCGCTGTTCTACCATTACGTCCCTATCATTCAGGTATGATAAAAGATTGTGTAGTCAGCGAACTATCACATATTCAGATAGACAATACTCAATCACACCGTATTGATGTTCTCCCACAATGCTCCATTTGTTATGTTGCAATGCATTGTGGGTGATTGATTTTCTCTGTCTTGTCTTTCTGAAGGAATAACTGATATGAGATTGTGTTAGAGGAGCTTGACTAAAGAGATCCAATCCAATAATGAGAAGTTGAGAGAGAAGAAAACAAAAGTTCCAGGAAAGAGATGGGAGAGGTGTACTAAAACTACCCATAAGCCCGCAGGTTTTCTATTAACTGGAAACAGACTGACAGTGGACTGCATCATTACTAAAGAACTTACAAAAGAAACCCATGTTCTTTGCAGTCCAATTCCCCCTGAACGGAAAGTGGAAATTCAAGAGAAAATCAGTTGCACTGCACATTTTTTGATCTCGTTGAAGGCTTATTTGTCAGAAAAGACCGTCTGAATACCCATGAGCCCTCTGTTTTTCTTTTAACTCTGGTCTGACTGTATAGTACATCATTATCAGTGTTATCATTCTCAGAGTTCTGTACCAATTAGGCCAGAATCACTAGTCGACACATAGCACATGATGTCGTTCAATTTTGACCATTGCTCTCTTGTCTCGAACGTTTTAACTGCAAAAACGAAGATTTGTACCAACAACAACATATGAAGCAGCCTCTATGGAAGACATAGCACGCATTTCAGACGTGAATCATTGCAGAGTTGACGAAGAAAACGAAGAAAGCGCGGTCGGAAGAGTGCAGAGACGGCTCTGCGTGAGTGGTATTTACGACTAGGGATGGGTATCGTTAAGGTTTTAACGGTATTACTACTCTTACCAATACTCCTTATCGATCCGGTACTTTAACGGTATTCTTATCGGTTCTTTTTGTTATATTAAAAAAAGGATTTTTTTTTTATTTAGAACATAATTAATATTGCTTTATATTTTGAAATGTAAAATAAATATCTATAGCAAAAGACCGATCGTGCAGATTCTGACGTTACGTTAGGGTTTTAGGGAGAAATGACAGCGCACCGCTGTGAAGGGAAGGAAGTTGCGCTAGACTGCGGCTTTAGTTTTTAATGGTTATACCTCAAATATCTTCTTTTTTATAATCATTGGAAGCCAAAATCTAAATCTAAAATAAAATTTGTTTAATATCAAAGATCTAAAGTGTAACCGGTTGAATGTTTAGTTCTGTCCTCATCGTCACTCATTAAGCAGGGCTGTTGTGTTGAAAGATCACTCTTTCTCTCACACACACACTCTCTCTCTCTTAAAGGGATAGTTCGGCCAAAAATGATATTTAACCCATGATTTACTCACCCTCAAGCCGTTCGAGATGTATATGTCAATCTTTTTTCAGACGAACACATTTTCAGTTATTTTAGAAAATGTCTTAGATCTTTCAGTGGTTATAGTGTGAAGCTATGGGGTCCACCTCCTCCAAGTCCCAAAATGTGCATGCATCCTTGACAAAAGTAATCCATCCGGCTCCAGGGGGATAAACGAAGGCCTTCTGAGGGTAATCCGTGCGGTTTTGTCGTAAAAATATACATATTTAAAACTTTATAAACGAAAATAACTGGCTTCCGGTAGCGGTCGACGCGCGTTCACGGAGATGGATGCTGGCATATGACGTAGGACGTGGCGTAGGAAGCGTCGTGACGTAGAACGAACGTGACAAGACAAAACTCTACGTTCGTACGCTGGCGAGATTAAATTTGCAAGATAATAATTTCTTAATAGCAATAATAAATAGCACGTGTACTTTCTTAATTTCTCCAGTACCGACAGCAGAACCGATAATGTCCAAGCTTATCGATCCAGCGGTCTTTCATAATTCAGCACCGGGGCCCGTTTAATACCCGGTTTCGGTACCCATCAAGTACTCCACAGCGACTCTAGGGCAGTGGTTCCCAATCCTGTCCTGAAGGCACCCCAACACTGCACATTTTCTTTGTCTCCCTAATCAAACACACCTGATTCAACTCATCAGCTCATTAACCCATGTGATAATGAGCTGATGAGTTGAATCAGGTGTGTTTGATTAGGGAGACAAAGAAAATGTGCAGTGTTGGGGTGCCTTCAGGACAGGTTTGGGAACCACTGCTCTAGGGGGCGCTGTTTGAGAAAAACGGAAACTGCATAGTGTGCCTTTAAAGGGATAGTTCACCCAAAAATGAAAATGATGTCATCATTTACTCACCCTTATGTTGTTCCAAACCTGTATGAGTTTCTTTCTTTCTACAAAAGAAGATATTTTGAAGAATGTTGGTAGCTACTTGGTAACCAGACAGTTGCCATTGACTTCCATAGTAGGAACAAAATATGGAAGTCAATGGCAACTGTCAACTGTCTGGTTACCAACATTCTTCAAAATATCTTATTTTGTGTTCAACAGAAGAAAGAAACTCATACAGGTTTGAAGCAACATAAGCACACGTACATCACGGAGACGTCTATTTGATGTTCGTGTTTACATCTGGAAGACTTATTTTTTAGAGTGTTTGCTCATCTGCAATACGTCTATAGGACGTTTCCTGTCAGATGTCAAAAAGACATTTAGAAAATGTCTTTAAGATGTTTATGATTTAGAATGTATGTAAAACTGACATCTTAAAGACGTCTATCAGATGTTAGTAAACAGCAGATGCTTTCCAGATGAAGAGATCTTTGACAGACATCTTGCAGACATACGTTCTCGCTGTTTGTTGTCGTCGATTACCACAGAACGCAATTTAGATTTGTCGACTTAAACCAGCTGTAAGTTTAACTTGTAATGTTACTCCACAATTTAACTTGAATGAACTTTGCAGAAACATTTTTATCTTCTCATGATGGTTTGTACGATGCCGAGAAACTAAAAAGATTTGCAGTTTAAAGGTGTTGCGGAGGATTTTCTTTTTCCGGGTGGATCATCAAGACTATTGGTCCTCCTAGTTGTCAATCATTCTGGTGATATGTTTACGTAAGGCCGTCGTACGTGCTCGTCCCTAGGTAGTTTTCGCTTTCTGCGCATGCGCACTTTCGGGTGTATGTGTGTGGTGAGCTACGGTTTCAGCCATTCATTGAAGCTCGCCCGTTCTCACCGGGTTTTTTCAAAATGTCTGAGGGTCGCAAGAGAAAAAGTGTCTACGAATTGTATGACAAGAAGAGAAAGGCCTCTGAAGAAAGAAACAAGACCAGAGTGTTTTTGGGAGAATATTTCACACGCTGGCGTGCGCTAAAAGCACAGGTTGGGCTTCCCACTGATGCCTCAGTCGCGAAGTTACTACTCGACAGGTAAAGGAAAGTAGGCTTGTATGAGGCATGCCAACAGCAACTTGTAAACAGAGCGTGCACGAGGAGAACTAGGCTCATGCATGCTCTCTCGTGCACACGTTTAATAGGCGTTCCCTCTCGGGAGCAGGTAGAGTGTTGCGCATGTGCATTTTTTCAAAAAGTGGAGAGGGCGGTTCTTTTCTAAAATTCAGGAAAATCCTCCGCTATACCTTTAAAGGAGACATATCATGCTTTTAAATTGTTCCTTTTTACATATAAATCATACATTTGTAGTCTATATAAAGCGGAACTGCAATGCTTGGGTCTGAATTCTTCATTATTATAGCTCCACAGGCCCCTTTTCTACCCCTTTTCTGATGTGCGTCTGAGAGCAACTCATTTTGGTGCGGTCTCTTTAAATACAATTGAGACACTTCATACCCCGCCCCCTCTCCAGGTTGCAGAGGTTCAACTCCACCCCATTCGGCCATTTTTGTAGTTTGATAGCAGAGATACGATTATCTAGCGGCACAGAAACTTTTTATTCAAAAAAGTGTCAACAAGGGAAGACTTGTCCAGCCAGCCTTACATGTTCGAGCCAGAGTCGGAGCCGGAGCGAGATGAAAATGAAGACGACGAACCTGTAGAACAACGTCTTCATATGGATGTATCGCAATGGTGTGTTACTGTATTTACACATGAAACTTTGGTCTTCCGACCTTTTACCACCGTGTCGATTTATTTTGATTAATATGTGCGAGGGAGAGAGAGCAAGACAGCGTCTAGTTTGGAGACGGTGAAGTCTTGTTTACACTTTCGCCTGGCTCCGAAGAGAGAGAGTGCGCGCGCGCGACCGGGTCTCTCGCTCTCTCTGCTCGTTCTTTCAGTTAAACATGCGCCCTGTCACAAGCGGCAGTTCATCTACATTAGACGATGTAATGATGCGTGTGGGTTACTACATCCAACAACCGAACATTTTAACTTACCCTCTCGTAACTTCTGCATCCTTTAGCTTGGACTACAAAATTGCAGCGAGAAATAAAAATGGCGGATTGCTCGAAGTGTTGGGCCGGAAGTCAATGTCCTTATTTGGCAGTTCCGCTGCAAATACTGTGACGTAATAGTTCAAAAAACGTCATAGATAACAGAAAAATCGGAACAGGTTGAAAAATATGACCAAAACAGAATATAAAGATATCAACGAAGCACCTGAAGAGAATAATTTCAACTTTTCTGTACTTCTAAACACTCCAAATATACAACAAAATGCATTTAAGGGCTAAAAAAGTGGATTTAGCATGATATGTCCCCTTTAAGTGATGTTGTTTTATAAGGCAAATGTAAAATTTATGAGCCACAAATTTGGGGACAGATCCCTTTGGTTGGTTCAAATTTAACACTATTTTTGATGTCTGAAAGCTGGTTCAATTGATGGAACAGTTTGAAGATTAAATGTTAAAATTCTTCCATCAGTAATGAGTCCTGAGGAAGCAATACATGCAGAAAAAAAGACATTAAAACGATATATATTTGGATATTGAGGTGACCATGCAGTGAGGCGAATACAAATATCTCTTTATGATGCAGGGCTACACAGGAACGTTGACCTTGAATTGCTGTTATTCCTCTTGTCACAATGACTGTGGGACTTCAGCACAATAACAGCAGCAAATCACTACTATTCCGTACTCTAAATCCATTCAGAAAGTGCTGCAAATGGTTTTTGATGTCACCGGGGCATTGCAATTATTCAGTGTTCCTCTTGTAAATTATCAGCACTTCCTTCTGTTCACTTACTGTGTTTGGGTGAATTGTGCGGTATTGTTGTTCTAATAATTATGAATATTAATAGGCATAGCCTATGTGTTCACACGTGTTTCATATCCGGTGACTGATTTCCTCTCATATAAAGAAGGTAAAGAATAAAGATTTTTGTAGTTAAAGGATCTGTTTTTCTTGAACTTGTGGTGTACACTTTTTATGAACTCCGCAGTGTTCCTTAATAAATAGCGCCACTGTGTGGCTGAAAAGGCATAACATAAACAAAGGGAATTATAGAATGATAAATAGTAAAGAATAATAGAGTAAAGCATAAATTAAGCTATTTTATTTGTGCATTTATTTATTATAATCAGTTACTATTAAATAGCAATTGTTAAATTAAGATGTATATATGTGGAATTAGTTTCTCAAAGAAAACAAATCTGTATTCTTTCAGTTAAAAAAAAAGAATTCCTGCAAAACCGAAAATAAACTACAATATTGAATTAAGTTCAGCTTTTGAACAACTAAATCATGCCGCATTTATTCAAATAAAATAAATAAATTAAAAGATGTGTGGACAACTGATTGATTTATTCGATTTTTATTATAATGTTTATATTCCACTTTACAAATTCTTACAATATTCCTGATGCAAAAAATCCCTTCTTTTTTCAGAGCATGTTTTTGGCCTTAATTGGTCTTAATTAACTTCATCTTCATACAAACATGATCACAGAATACATAGAATTTATATAATAAATTACTTTTAAAAAAAAATTCAAAAAAAAAAAAAATTCAGTAATAACCGAACCACAAAATTTGCACCAAGTTTCAAACAAAATTGAAAATGTCAGGAGGACATCCAGTCTTTGAAACAAAACAGATCTGCTTTCGTAAGATTAAAATAACACGTAGGAAAAACAAGGGCAGACGAATCACAAAACAAACTACTTGGACGATGTTCCTTTAATATGCTAAACACTAAAGCTGTACTTTTTGAAACATCAAAAAGCAAAACTGGCGTATAGAGTAACATACGATACATTCAAAACATCAATGAGAACTTTGAAACGAGCGAAAACGCATTCAAAATAAAGTGACGATGCATTCAAGACAAGCGAAAAAAGAAAAACCCAAGATCAAAGCGGAACGGGTCCCTTGATCTAACGACTTCGTAATGTTCCTTGATGTCACAATGTAGAATGTTACATTGTAACGATGTAACAAAAGCATCAAAGACACAATGTAACACTGTAACGTTTTTGTGCAATTACTGATTGACTCAGTTTTATGGCAACGTAATTGAGATCAGGCATTAAATGTACAAAACTTTCATCGTGATAGTCTTGATCTACAATCGGCTGATGTCTTACAGATCTTGATAATAACATCGTAAATCGTCAAAGAGGAGCTGATGTAAGAACATCAGCGCATCACACATTGGGGGCGTGGTTTAGCGCCGGGTGAACGAATTCCGGTTACCATAGTTATGTATTGTTTCTAAGCGGAAAATGAAGAATACGCAACAATCTCATGGCAATTCGTAACTGTTTTACGTTATTGGCAAATTGGTGGCTAATTCGTATTAATTCGTACTATCTCATTCGTACGTTTTTGTATCATCTGATTACGCCCCGGTGGCGGTTACATTTAGGGGTGGGGTTAGGGTGGGCCTTCATGCTTGCTTTCTTTCTAAAAAAAATTCGTTTTTTGTACGATTTACATTGTACGAATTCATACAAAAGCGTTACCTAGTAACATAGTCACGTTTTCCCATAAGATCAGGTTTGCCGCTTTTTAGAAAGAAAATCCTGAAAACTATTGCTGCGTTCACGCCATGTTGTAATTACCGTAATCTGTAATACCGTAATACGTGAAATTATGTTCGGAGCTGTTCACGTCCTCGGAATTCTGCGTTTCTATGGCTACGCTTTTTTACAAAATGTAATTACAACATGGCATGAACGCACTTAATTTTAGTATTTTTTCTGCCATCCAATTGACTAAAATAAACTATAAAATAATGTTTTTCTAAAATAGCCAGTTACACTGTAAAGATGGGAGTAATATTTTAACGGGAAGAAAATGCAACAGAAAAATGTTTGTTGGATGACATCATGTTACCTTACCATATATGGTACAAGACAATGTGAGCACTTGGTAAAATGTTGTTGAAATAGTTAAAAATGATATAATTTCATTGAAAATTTGAATGTAATTGTGTTATTTTATTGTCATGCGCGTAACCCTATTGCTGTTTTTCTGTTTGTTTTCTTTTTGCAGTGTTTTGGAAATGTATCTTTCTATTCTATTTTTATTCATAAAAATATGGTACCCATGGTAACCAGTATTTGCCCCTCCCCCCATTCTGATTGCATCTATATATGCCCGTTGTGCAACTGTTATTCTGATCAGTACGGACGTCTATTCCAAGAACAGACCGTTTTCAAAGCCATTACGCTGTATTAACAATCACTTAACAATATAGAATTCAGCACAATAAATATAGAAACACAATACAAAACAAGGCCTCAGAAAGTGTGTCTCTGAATTGTTCTCTGAGAAATAACATGAGTGAACAGCGCTAGAATCCTGTCATTTTTCACCTGCTATTAAAATCCCATGAAAACTGCCTGAAATTCCACATTATATTGAATATTGAATCTGTGTTCTCTAGTTCCTGGATATTATCATAGCTTTGTGTGTGTGTGTGTGTGTGTGTGTGTGTGTGTGTGTGTGTGTGTGTGTGTGTGTGTGTTTTAACAGTCCGAGTCTTGGAGTCATCATCGCGGCATTGACGCCCAGAGATAGAGGGTGTGCGGTCACAGTAAGACGCAGTGCAGCCTCTGGGAACCCGACGGTCTGTCCGCCCGCCATTTGGCTTTCCTCTTCTTCTTCAGACCCCGTTCTGGGATCTGCTGACTGTGAACAGAGATCAACATCAATGCTATTGAGACGAACGGGAATGCTAACGCGTAGCTAGCTTTGTAGCGTAAGGGGGGGTCAAACTAGACGTAACATGTAAACTTCGACGCACCGTATCACTCTGACGAGCTCGTGAAACGCTTTGTCTACATTCATGGGCGGATCTTTTGCACTCGTCTCAATATACGTGATCTGTGATGAAGACAAAAACACAATTACAATAGCAAAAATTATTCATAGTAGATGTGACATGATTAAAAAAAGATTTTGTATTATTAGTATAATGATAGAACATGTCTGGTAAGAAAAATTGAACATGAAAATTGAACATGAAATCAAAATTCTTAAACGTCTTATTGTGAACTATTTATTGTTTTGTATTATTGTAAGAAAATACTGTAAAATATTGCATAAAAGATTAATTAATAACAAATTAATTGATTAATGTGATGAAGATGTAAAAATACAACTATAAGAGCAGATTTGTTGTAATTAAATAAGATTTTGTATTATTAATAATAATTATATTATTGTTGTTGTTTTTAGTATTAAAATATTAGAACATGTTTGATAAGAAAAAATGAATAAAAAATTCAACATGAAAATAAAATAGACTATTTCTTAATAAACATTGATTGTCCTCTTGTGAACTATTTATTGGTTTGCAATATTGTAAAACATATTTTTAAAAATTGGTGTGATATGATTCTAAAAGATTTATGATGGTTATAAATAATAATAATAATTATTATTATTATAACATGTCTGATAAGAAAATGAAAAAGATTCAACATGAAAGCAAAATTGACTCTTTCTTAATAATAAACATTTCTTTATTAACATTTCTGAACTATTTAATGGTTTGCAAGCATTATGAAACAATATTGTAAAATATTTAAAAAACGTATTTAAATAAAAGGTTAAATAATAACAATATAATGTAAACAAAAATAATAATGTAGAAAAATGTCATTGGTCTTACTGTGAAATATTTAATGGTCTGCATTATTGTAAAATATATTATTAAATATTTTTCAAAAGATTAAATAAGATTATATAATTACAAAGGGATCAATAATAATAATGTAATGTAAAAATATAATTATTTTTCAGAATTTTTAATCAAAACATACCAACTTTATTTTTTATCCTGCTAATGTAATCAAGGCCTTGTGAATTGGAAAAACAATACTAACCAATAATATCATCTCCTAACATGTTTTACTTATCACAATCCAATCAAATCCCAGTAGATATGATAAACCATATGATTTTCACATGAATACTCGGGTTCATTCAGAATTATGTCACCGGTTTCACTCACGCTGTGTTTGGAGGCCATCTCTCGTCCCTGCTCACTAGTGATCTTGCGTAAATGCACCAGGTCGACTTTATTTGCCACCAGAACCATGGGAAACGACTCCCTGCGACACAGGCACAATCAAGACACACAGTCAGGGGGCCGTTTACTCATCACAGCTTCAACTAAAAACAGAAAACTTTAATGCGTTTTGGCCGTTCATTTACACGACCGGCGTTTTGGGGGCCTGAAAACACAAACGTTTGAAAACGGGTTTCAAAGAGCAATAAAAATATTAATAAAAATATGAATTTCTGAGTGATTTTTTTTTTTTTGAGATCGACACGTTGTGATTGTAAAATGTGCATGTTATGTGCGCGTTCCGTGACCGTCCAGTAGCCTATCACATCATTTGTTGAGTTGACCTAATAAAATGAGATTTAAAAAAGTTTATTGTTATATGGATCTTAAAAAAATTATTTGACGCCTTAATGGATTTTTTTTGTCTGGAGCCCTGCTGAGTAAACAACAAAAAATTTTACTTTATGAAAACGGTGACGTCATGCGCAGGTGTATTATATATTCAGTCTATAGACTTTATGTAGCCCCGCCCCTTTTCAGCGCTGAGCTCGTTGTCTTTTGTCTTCCGGTCTGTATTCTCACAGCGATCTTGCGTATTTATGAATGAACGGCTCGTTTTAAAATCTTCCCGGTCGACTGACATTTGTTTAGTCATCTGCTTTAAACATTACAGTCCTCATGATAACTTTCGTTAACTTTACATTAAGTAAATCCACTTCAAAAGCGAATTACTCCTGGACAGCAATGCCATAGAAATATACAGAGCGGAAGTTAAAGGAAAACTCCGACTTTTTGGGACTTTAGCTTATTCACAGTCTCCCCCAGAGTTAGATAAGTCCATACATACCCTTTTCATTTCTGTGCGTTCTGTAAGTGTTATTTGACGCACCCACCGCTAGCCTAGCTTAGCACAAAGACTGGATGTAAATGGATAATGGTAGCATACTAATCCCAATAAGTGACAAAATAATGCAAACATTTTCCTATTTACATGTTGTGATCTGTATAGTCACAGCGTGTACAAATAACAAGGCTATATGAGACAGAGACCATTTTTAATCGTATAAATACTGGGAACTATATTCTCACTAGGCGTAGGAGCACAGCTAACGTTACTTGGGCGGAGTGATTAGCGCAGCACACGAGACGCCCTGTTGATGGTTCCGTAAACAAAACAAACGTGACTAACTAGCTAGTAGCGAACGTGACTCGTGATCATGGCTGACTTTGAGGAATTGTCAGAGGAATTTTACTGTGTATCAAACCAAGATCCAGAACCATAAAGTTTTGAGCCAGAATACACAGACGAGGAGTTACAAACTTTGGAAGCTGTTCATTAGCAAGTTGAATGTTACAGTCCTAAGAGTTACATTTAGCGCCGCTCATTTGTTATTGAGCGATACAGTGTGTTCATGACAACACAATAATAACAATAAAGGGGACACACGGAGCCCCTATTCACGTACTAGTGTCACTACTAAGGTTACATTACAGCATGGCACTGTTACAGTATGGCTAATGTTAGTCATCTCAAAACATAACGGAACACTTACCGCAGCAACAGGTGATCCAATTTGTCCTGTCTTTATTATCGATGGGATGGCTGCATCCTTTAGCACACGTTTCATGGTCCGTGTGGCAACTTGCATTTTTTCAAAATAGTCGTCTATAGTAAAATGTTCAGAGCAAACAAAATACTTCTTGATGATGTTTACAGAAGCCATCGATTCATCAGGTCAGCGTTTTTGGTTGGAATTCTATGAAACATCATGGTATTACCTGGTCTCCCCTGTTTATTGTCGCAGCTCTTTACAATACAGCGAACACCCATGATTGTAAACTATAAATTTACTATCTAGTAATTACTGACTCTATTACTCCAACTCTGAGCGAACTCTCTCCTCCTCACCACAGGGCGTCTCGTGTGCTGCGCTAATCACTCCGCCCAAGTAACGTTAGCTGTGCTCCTACGCCTAGTGAGAATATAGTTCCCAGTATTTATACGATTAAAAATGGTCTCTGTCTCATATAGCCTTGTTATTTGTACACGCTGTGACTATACAGATCACAACATGTAAATAGGAAAATGTTTGCATTATTTTGTCACTTATTGGGATTAGTATGCTACCATTATCCATTTACATCCAGTCTTTGTGCTAAGCTAGGCTAGCGGTGGGTGCGTCAAATAACACTTACAGAACGCACAGAAATGAAAAGGGTATGTATGGACTTATCTAACTCTGGGGTAGGCTTGTTGCGATAGTCGGTGTTACCGGTGATACACGGTGTTTAACCCACCTACCGGTCATAGCACTTAACCACCGGCACCGTCCCCATCGTGTTGAAGTTTTAGCCTATAGTAATAAAGCACTTAATTCAGTTAGTGACTACGTGCCTTCGTAATTTAGCGTAAGCGGAACGAGCGCCGCAGTAAAGCAGCAGGTGTCCGATTTCATTGATCATTTGAGGAGAGTGAGGCGAGCTAACTGGCAAAGGATGGCGGAAGATCTGGTTTCAAAGAGAAATGCAAACGTGGGTTTAATTTTTATATTAGTTTTTTTTTTTTTTGCACTTAAGTGTCCAGTGATTATTCGGGTAGACTACCTTATTTAACGAAGTTTTTGATGTTCGTTCGTTTCATATTCGATGGTTGTGCGGTGTTTTTTTTTTTTTTTTTTTTTTTGCTGAAAAAGGCAGGCACTTTATTTAACGAATAGTGATTTTTTTTTTTATATATATAATTTCTTGTTTGATACTTGCACGATGTGTGCAGTGGTTCGTTTTGTTAATAAATGCACTTTAAGGTGTTTCATAAGTGCTTTTGTTTAGTTTTCACATGGTGTGTTAAGTTATTATTCATTTTGCAATAAAGATGTGTGTAATACAAGCGAGTGTCTTATTGTTTTGTGTATTTTTATTAAGAATAAAATAAATTAACCCATGATTAATTCAAACAAATGCTACTGAATTGCCGCTAATTAAAGTGAAAGTAAATTGAGACGTGTGCACGTCCGCATTTTCGGCCACCCGAAATCCCCGACACGCAACCCCGGTGACCGGGATTACCGTTTTTTTTACACGTCGATTAACCGGTGGAAAAAATCCGTCACCGCAACATCCCTACTCTGGGGGAGACTGTGAATAAGCTAAAGTCCCAAAAAGTCGGAGTGTTCCTTTAAAAGACAATATTCTAAAGATGGCGGCGCCCTTGTTTCTCTGACGCATAAGGTCTATAGGAGCGTAGTGTTTCTTTACAAAGTGACATCGCCATCTACTGGCCTGGCATGAATAATACAGCGTTTTTAGTCGTTTTCGTGGATCAGTGTGAACTGACAATGTTGATATCTGTACGTGAAAAATGCAAAGGAAAAAACTTGTGTGCTGATGTGTGTTGGTACCTGTCCTTCACTCTCAGAATAAGCTGGTGGAAACGGTCCACGTGTTCGAAACTGGCTTTATCAGTGACTGAGAAGACGATGAGAAATCCGTCTCCGGTCCTCATGTACTGCTCCCTCATGGCACTGAACTCCTCCTGCCCGGCCGTGTCCAGAACTACACAAACACACAGATCGCAACTGCAGTATCACACAAATACACACTGTTGTTTACTTCATTCATATATTTTTTTAAAGACCCCCTGTGGTGAAAATCAAGTTTTTAATGTTGTTAATATGTCTATGTGGTGTTTTTAATATTTGTTTTTCAGACAAACCGTGTGCAAATTCAGTATATTTTCTCCTTAAAACTGCAGTGAAAAAATTGCCCCTGTTCTCTACGTCACAAGCATGAACAGTATATCTTTATTAAATATATGTATATCAACATTAAAACTGGATTTTCACCACAGGGGGACTTTAATGCTTATTAAATTAAAGGACAAGTTCGGTATTTTACACTTAAAGCCCTGTTTTCAGATCGTTTCTGAAGTGTAAAATACCGAACTTGTCCAATAATTTTTGTCCTCTTTTGTAATAAAAGCATGTTGTTTACTTAGTTTAGTTACTATTTTATTTTTAATATTTGATATTACAAATTATTGATGTACAAATACATAATGATAGAAGAAAGTATTTTACAATTATATAATTCTTATCATAACATATTAAATATAATTTATTTATATATATATATATATATATATATATATATAAAAAATATGAATTATCAATATAACAATGACAGTGAAAACATATTGAAAATATAATGAAAATATATTGAAAGGTAAAAATATGAAAGGAAATATTTTTCCCATTTTGCAAGTTGCTTTGGATAAAAACATCTGCTAAATGCATAAATGTAAAAAAAAATAAAAAAACTTTTAAATGTACATCTTAATTTACGACGTCTCTTCGTATTACACATGGTACATTTAATTATTTATTCATAATATAGCCTAATCATTGTGGTTAATGTTAACTAAAATTAAAACGACTAAAATAGAATTAACACTGAAAAATATAATAGAAAATGAAATGAAAATGTATTAAATGAAAATGAAATTTAATTTTCATTAATTGAAAAATGTAATAGAAAATATGGCAAATAACTGGAATAAAAAGGTTTAATTAATAAAACTGACAAAAGCACTTGACAAATTACTAAAACTTAATCTATAATGAAAATTGTAATATAGAAAAATAAATGCTAATACTCTAATAACTCTGAATATAATGCAGTTGTGGTATATAACATAATATTTTATTTTTTCTTCTTTCGTTTTTTTTTGTTGCAACTTTTGACTCTAAATATATTAAAAGTAAAATATTTTATCATTTCCAAATATCTTAAAGATTTCCTTTTATTCTATTTAACTGTGTTACGTCCCTTTAGATTTGGCTAGGGGTAAGGGAGTGTAACATTTAAATAAAGATGTGTGTGTACCTCAATTGTTTAAACTCTTTTAACTCTAACTCATCATTTTGTGATTAATGTTTTGTGCTCATAGAAATATTTAATAGTCAGAAATGACTACTTCATGATTTCTTCTAGTGCATAAAATAAACTGATTAGTTTTAGCTTGAGCTGCACTGCCCTCTGTTGGCATCGCATTGAACTGCTCACCGTCCAAAATGGCCCATTGTCCATCGATCTCGGTGTGTTTGAGGTACGAGTCCTCGATGGTGGGGTCGTAGTCAGGGACGAAGATCTTCTGGAAGAACTGTATGGTGAGAGCGCTTTTCCCCACGCCTCCGTCTCCCACCACAACCAGCTTATATGTGGGCAGGTTGTCCCCGGGAACCACGCTGGTCGCCATGGAGACAGCTACACCTGCAATAGAGAGAAAATGGTGTCAGATGAGAGATGCTGCTGTCGATTTGCCAGGCAAGCATACAAATGCATATTATGTATATACAGTTGATAAGACGTTAATCTGTATTATGTAATTAGCTGAAATGATTCAGTATGATAAATTGTATTTGCACTAGTGCCTTTATGGAGTTTCTTTGTTATCTGACAAAATGTTAATAGAAAAAAGTAAAAAAAAAAAAATTATATATATTTAACAACAATAACAATTGTATAAATCTAGTTAAATTTAAATACATTTTTTTTTAAGTTAAATAATAACAAATGGATCAATTGATAATGATAATAATAAAACTGTAATAATAATAATGTAAAAATATAAAAAATGTGAAAATATAACAAAAATAATGTAAAACAATATTATTTTATCTACTCCTTTATCTGCATTTACAATCTTTTACCAAAACGTAACAACTTTCTCCGCCTCTGAAACTACTTTTAATTTCTGCTGATGTCATCAAGGCCTTGTGGGTTGGGAAAACAATATTAACCAATAATATCACATCCTAAAATATCTTCTACTTTTCACAATCTAATCCAATCCCAGTAAATCAAAGCACTTTTTTTTTTTTTCAAAATATTCTGATTCATACAGAATAATATCAAGAACTTGAAAGGTATGATTCATGAACGAAGGTTTTGTACATTGATTCGTTAAAAAAAAAAAAAAAAAAAAAAAAAAATTCGGACTCAAACAACCAGAACATTCTTCAAAACATCTCAAGGTTTTACGAGTTTAAGAACGACATGAGGGTGAATAAATGCTGATCGAACTTTCATTTTTTTTGGGTGAGCTGTTTCTTTAAGAGAAAAGAAACAGCGATTCAGACTTTTAATGTCTGAAATGCCACTAATGGACTCTATATTGGCATAAAGAAGAAGGCTTTTCCCAGACAACCAACCAGATCATCACACACACAGGAAATACGGTCTAGACGAGACACTTGGATTGCCACGCTGTGATTTTGCAGTGTGATCTCGGCTCAAAACTGCCAACAACAAGAAAGCCCCAGACAGATTTACCACCAGTGAGCTCAAACTGTACAAACCAACGTCAAAGCTTCTGAAATACAGTGAGCAACCTCAAAAACACAAACACAATCTCTTATTTCAGAATGAAACACCCCAAACTGCTGGATCTTTACCCCTGATGTCAGATGTCAGTATTACACATCTCTTCCAGTTACTCTTCCTGTTAACCACAATAGAGGGAAGTTCAGGATTTCCTTTCTGAAATCATCTGGGATATGACTCCACTTCTTAAGGATGGTGAAACCACCTGGATCTAAAACAGGCCATTTGTGAATCACATACTAAGACATTCTGTATTACGGAGCCCCACACATGATATGCGGGAACAAATTATGTGTATCGCGGCTACAAATTAAGAATTCGTTCCATAACTTACTAATGCTAATACGTCAGCACGTTTTACTCATTTGTTCCCTCGTTTTTAAGTGAATCATGTGCACTATATAATAATTTGTTCCTTCGTTTTACTAAATCATGCGCACGATATAATCATTTGTTCCCTCATTTGACTAAAACGTGCGCACAATTTGATAATTGTTTTAGTTAAAACCAGGGAACGAATTAGTCCAACATGGCCAGGATTTACTCAAATCGAGGTAACAAATGAACAAGTCGTAGGAACAATTTTTTAATTTGTCGCCACGATAAAGAAGCCGATGTAAATATTACAATTTTACAATGGCAAATAATATTTGTTTATATTTAATTAAATATTTACTTAAAGGATAAACATTTTAATTATAATACATTATTCACTATTTTTATTACATTTAAAAATATTTGAAACCGTGCGCAATTCGCAATATTTTCGAAATAGACGCTAGGCGTCGCTAAAAAAAATCGCTCGATTAATCGGCCTTCCGTTTATCACTACTAAAAACAACCATGTCACACACTGTACCTACTTTCAATCATACAACTGTACTGTCTCTTTTCAACTAAAATTAAATTGTATATTTGTGCATGATGTGTGATATATTGTCATATCTGTGCATGGCTTCAGCACTCTGAGCTATGCATATATCAATACTCCCACCTTGATCATTCTGTCTGGGTTGCCTAATGCATTACCCATTAGGCTTCATCTTAGGTATGTGCATATCTATGATCTCCATGATATGAAACTACCCTGCAATGAAAGCATCTTCCTGGCAAAAAGGAAATCATGCAGTATCCTGCATTTTAAGATGTGTGTGTGTGTGTGTGTGTGTGTGTGTGTGTGCAGCGCTTAACGTTGCAATTCACCAATTTGATCACTTAACATGTTCATGCATAATGCATAAATGCATGATTCAACTGGTAAAACATGCATATCTATATAGAAACAATCAGGTGTCATCTTAAAACGCCCGTTTAATATATAGAGACCACTGTATTCCTTCGTCCTGTTGATAGATGCAATCAGCATGCATTTATATGCATTGAAAATGATTACCTTATCACAAGATGACAGCATATGCCAATAGCCCGATCCGTTTCCACAGATGTTGCTGCCGACATTACCGAGTAAATACTCACGCGGAAACGTTTGTCTATTTGTTATACAACTGGATGCAGTGGCTTTTTATCGGGCCGCGCGGAGAGCCGTTTTCAGTTCCTCACACATCGAGAGCGCTCACAGTTACTTTACACTGATTTACAGCTCTGACAGGGGGAAACCGGTCAGCTCTTTGACAAATATCAAACTTATTTTAAATACTTGACGATACTTATTTGTGCTACTGCTTATTTTAAAAAATACTGTTCACTAAAAATGGATAATTTGAATTTTAGATAGATATATCAAGAATAAATCTGGAAAATAGCTAGTTGGTCACCCCTCTTCCTCTCGGGTTTGGTACGTTCCGCTGTCAGAGCTCAGTTTGGAAGCACTCGCATGAGTCAATTCCTTATTTCAGTACTTTTTATTTTTACCTTATAGATTTGTTTTACTCGTTATATTAGACAAACAAATTAAATACATAGCAAAAAGACAGATTCAATAATTAATTGACTGTATATTATCTTAAAAGAGGGAAGGGAGCAAGTTTTACAAGTTTTAAGTAGGCGGATGTCACTTAAAATTTTTATAGAAAAAAGGTTACAAAATATTATTGTTGTTAAAATATTATTAATAATAATAATAACACATATTTTACATTCAATAAATGAAAAGTATTTTTTTTTATTCAAAACCAAATAATAACCAATAGATTGATCGATAATTATAATAGTTATAAAAAAATTAAATATAAAAATGAAAATATAATATAAAACTAATAGTGTAAAACAATATTATCTTATGTAGGCTACTCTTTTATCTGCATTTACAGTCGTTTACCAAAACGTAACAACTTTTTCCGCCTCTGAAACAACTTTTAATTTCTGCTGATGTCATCAAGGCCTTGTGGGCTGGGAAAGCAATATTAACCAATAATATCACATCCTAAAATATCTTCTACTCTAATCCAATCCCAGTAAATCAAACCACAATTTTTTCTTCTAAATATCATACAGAATAATATCAAGAATTCATGTCACCGAAAGAAGTGAGACCATTTTACACGTCTGAAGGCCCTTAGGTTAAGAAAAGTCAGGTACACCAAGTAAAAAAGGCACCATGTAAAAAAGACTCCCACTTTTTGTAACTTTCATTATACTATATTTTAAGGTTTAATACCAAATTTCAAATATACTTTATAGTCTATCCAACAAAATTCATTCATTTCAAACTGACGAGCTGATGCTATGATTCAGCTGTTGATGCATTTACCCCAGCCCACGCTCTTTGAGTTAAAGATAAGAGACATTTTAGTTTCCGGCTCATTTGTACGCAAACAAATTATGTAATTTACTACAGGAGAATATGCTGGAAACAGATCTGTAGCAGTGATGTGTTCTAAAATCGCTCTGTGACTTCATAATGGTTGCCTAGTAACAGTCAGGCTTTCTCTTGAACCCTGATCGTCATCTAAACCTGCTTTAAAAGATCATAGGAGCCTGAACCTTCCATTTTAGAATGACAGAGTTCGATCTAGAGTTGCTGCCTTCAATAAAGTGCTAATGGGGTGTAATTATGTTAGAAGTGCAGATTCAGGTCACACCTTGGAAATGAGACATAAATACATCCTCTCCAGAAGATGGCGCTACAAACACACACAAGCTTAGACGAGAAGATGGTGATGTTAAAGCGATAGTTCACCCAAAAATTAAAATGTACTCACCATCAAGTTGTTCCAAATCTTTCTTCTGTTGAACACAAAAGAAGATATTTTGAAGAAAGTTGGTAACCAGACATTTGACGGTAGCCACTGAAGTCTCAATGGCTGGTGACTGGTCAACATTCTTCAAAATATCTTCTTTTGTGTTCAACAGAAGAAAAATGTGGAACAACTTGAGGGTGAATAAGTAATGACAAAATGTTAATTTTTTTTTGGTTGAACTATCCCTTTAAGTATGTAGGGGCTAGTTTGTAAAATATTTGGTCTACTTCCTATGATATTCCATCACACATTTCCATGTCACAACTAAATTGCGCATTTAAGCCTGTTTTAAACTAAATGTACACAAATGATTCCCAACTTCTATCTGAGAAGTGAACCTTTGCATTCTAGGCCCCGCCCCGCGTCTTGGCCACGCCCTCACGTCAGACCTATGAGAATGTAGGCGGGGCGTGTGCGGTTGCGCCATGTTAACGCTGCACGTTGCAGCCGCAGCAGCCAGTAGCGGCAATACAGAGACATATGCAGGATTATAGAGCTAAACCCGGCCAGCAGCCACAGAAAAGATTGCAATTGCGTTTGAGGCTTTTATTTAATGCACCGCGCCCAGAAGAAGCCAGGATCGCGTCCCCATTTTGGAATGATCATTTCTTACAGTGCCAGAGGCCCCTTGAATTGAATGTAATGTGAACATCTACAGCAATGTGGTTATTTTCCTGCAGATGAGCTGCCGTTTTATCCTCTCCCACCCCCCCTCCTCCTCCTATTCTCCTTTCATCATAAGTCAAGATCATCTTCAATTCACTGGACTCTCCTAAACCTGTATATGAAGGTAAGCATGCGTTATGGTTGTATTTCTGTATTGGTGTCACCATTCATGCATGCATGCATGTCCTGTCTTCCTTTTTTATCCCATTGCATAGCAACCAAACCAACCAATGCAAGCTTCCAGATCCCTGAAATGGTGCACAGGCAGAGGCATAAAGCGTGCATTCACCTTGCACGCTGGTTTTAGGGACAGGTTGCTTCGGATGCCATGCAAATGCCTTTATGTAACGTCCCGGGTTTAATTTCTGCTGCATGTCAAGATAATCCATCCATACGATGCCCAAATGCATGCAAGTGTGTCTGTGGTGTGTGTGCAGCCAGGCAACATGGACTGAATGCATAGTGTATTTCGTTCTGTTCTTGATACCTGGCAACCCTCTCAATGGCCTCTTTTCGAGATCCTTCAGCTGTCATGTGAGATAAATTAGAGCTTTAGTGTTTATTTAAGGTTTATGTCACATCTGTACATCTCAGCTGCTCCCATTGTGCCTTATTTTCTCTGCCACATCATTACATAACCCCAGCTCTCATCCTTTGCATGCAAATAATCTGCTTGCATACAGTTGGATCCAGAGAGGACCTTATATTGGTGCAATAAGGTTTGTTTTAATTGTTTTCTGGGCACTACGCATCTCCCCTGGTTGAGTCGGTGACATCATCTACTGTTCTGTCCCCCTGGTGTGTGTGAGTGTGTGTGTGTGTGCGCATTCTTCAACAGACTGTAATGCAAGATCTGTGTGGTATTCTTCTGATAATGTGCTTGTTTGGATGAAAAGCCCTTTTACATGTGAAAATTGATGTGTCATGCAAGTCTATTCTGTTGAATGGTTTTTATTGCAGTAGGGTTGGATGGTCCTGTAAAGCTGGCTTTGGTTCAGGTGTAATAGGTGACACATGAATGAAAGCATGAATGACATCCTGTTGGTCTGTTAGCATCTTTGTCTTCTCTTCTAGCTCAGTGGTTCTCAACTGGTTTTGCATGGGATGTTCACAAGCAAAGTTTTAGGTATATATGCAGTCATAAAAAAAATTAAGCGTGAAATTTGTCAGGTCCAACATTGTCTTGTATGGAAATGTTTTGGGCTGCGACTTTAAAGATCTTTGCCTTGGCTGTTTACATGCAAAATTTTAAGTGTGCATGTAATTTGGGGGAAAAATTGCTTGTGAAATTTTAAAAAGGCATGCGTTTTTTTTTTTTTTTTTTGGACAATATATGCATTTTAATTTTTTTACTTGTAAAATGTTGCTTGATAGGTCCAACAGTGTCTTGTAAGAAACTGTTTTTGGCTACCGCTTGACATCCAATGAAAGATTTGCATTGGATGTTTACAAGCAAAATTTTAGGTGTGCATGTGATTTGTAAAATATTACTCTTGTAAATTTTAACAATGTATGCAGTTTTACCTGTAAAATGTCACTCGTAAGGGCCAACAGTGCGTTTTGATGATTTCGACTGCTGCTTGACTTGAATGTAGTATCTGGGTCCTGAAGCAAAACCAGTTGAGAACCACTAAGCTTACTTGTATAATTACTTGTAAAGTTTACTTGTAAAATATACTTAAAATTGAGCATTGAAGTGTGTTGAAAATACCATAACCTGCATAGGTTCAAAATATACACAAAATTTGACTGAATTGGAATATTCCCAATTTTGTAAGTGCATAAATGACAACAGAACAAATACACATGGAACAAATAGTGGGCTAAATATTGTATTATTACTGGCCATATTACAAGAACATTTGCTGTAAAATACCATAAAGTTGACAATATGGCTTCCCCTGACTAAAGATTTTTTTAGTCACCTAGTAGGCTAGTCGTACATTCACACCATTAGACGACTAATTGCACGTTTATATAAATTGAATTATTTAAATGCAAACTGTGGGGAAGAATATATAACCAATAGCAAGCTTGCTTGCAAAAATAATGATTATGAATGTGTCGGAAATAAAAAGCAAGGAGCCATTTTAGTTTTTTATTAATAAACTAGTGATTTGAGTCAGTGTTGGCTGCAAAGATGGAATTGACGCCATCTCCACTGTATAGTGGACGCGCATTTAGATAATGCACCTTTCACACGGATTTCAAACTGGTTAGAGTATTTATTTTGGTTCGTTTAAAAGCAGACATTTCAAGCTTTCTATATTTCTCATGTCTGTGAGGCAAGCAGCCTATATACTATGAGTTTCGGTTCATTTTTGTGACGTGCTCTCCAGTTAACGGAGACCGAGACGGCAGAAAGCGCATCCTGTTTGTTTTCTTTATTTTACAAAAGCACAATGTTTTATTGTGAGTTTACAAAAACAAAGTAGACCCTTTACAGTTTTGAATGACGCATTACTCTATTATCTATATGAGCAAAAACGACATAGTATTTTTAAGTTGATTTCCGTTGTTATCAGGAAAAATGCAACTGATCGCGCCGGCTAATACTTAAGCTTCCACAATCCGCACAAACACTTGGATATGCGCCTAATAATAGCACATTTATTAACATTTATCTAGGTTAACGTTAGAGTTATGTAAAGTTTCTACAACGTACATGTTTCAAATGATAATAAGCCATTTTTAAGGACGATGGATAAGCTGCCCGTCATACTGTATTTACCACAAGGACCCGTCGTTAAAGGGATACTCCACTTTTTCTGGAAATAGGCTCATTTTACAACTCCCCCAGAGTTAAACAGTTGAGTTTTACCGTTTTCGAATCCATTCAGCCGATCTCTGGGTCTGGCGGTACCACTTTTAGCATAGCTTAGCATAGATCATTGAATCGGACAGGACCATTAGCATCTCTCTCAAAAAAATGACCAAAGAGTTTCGATATTTTTCCTATTTAAAACTTGATTCTTCTGTAGTTACATCGTGTACTAGACCGACGTAAAATGTAAAGTTGCGATTTTCTAAGCTGATATGGCTAGGAACTATACTCTCATTCCTGCTGCACTCATGGTACGGCAGCAAAGTTTCTTGATTATTACGCAGGAATGAGAGTATAGTTCCTAGCCATATCAGCCTAGAAAATCGCAACTTTACATTTTCCGTCGGTCTTAGTACACGATGTAACTACAGAAGAGTCAAGTTTCAAATAGGAAAAATATCGAAACTCTTTGGTTATTTTTTTGAGAGAGATGCTAATGGTCCTGTCCGATTCAATGATCTATGCTAAGCTATGCTAAAAGTGTTACCGCCAGACCCGGAGATCGGCTGAATGGATTCGAAAACGGTAAAACTCAACTTTTTAACTCTGGAGGAGTTGTAAAATGAGCCTATTTCCAAAAAAAGTGGAGTATCCCTTTAACGATCTGTCCCTCGTGACTTCGCCACTTCATGAGGAGGTTTTTTTTTCTGCGACTAACTGACGAAATAATTTTGGTCGACTAAGCCTATTCTCTTCGATTAACGTTTAGTCGACTATTAGGGGGCAGCCCTAGTTGACAATGACATCAACAACAAAATATAGCCTATGTAAATCGTTTTTTTATTTATAAATACAAATTAAAATTCTAATTTGTTAAGCAATCTTAGCTCTACACAATTGTTGCCTTTATTTATTTTTTTTATATTATTATTATTGGCATTCAGCATCGTATTTTCCATTGATGTTCACAGAAATTAATCAGAACACTCTGTAGCTTATGATGCTTTAGTTATAGGTTATAATAACATAAGAAAGAAAGATGGAAATATTGTGTGGAAGGTGGTTTAGGGGGGCTGACCGAGAGAGTTTTTTTAGGGTGGGGGATAAACTCATTTTGTAACCCCACTGTCTGAGATCTACTGAGGTGTTGGTGGTCTGATCCCCACTCAGCGGAAAATTCTAAGTGTTTCGGTGTTTGTGGTATTCGATGACATCCGGGGAAACTTCTACAGAAGAGAAATGTTCCGCCACACACATGCTCTCACACACACATCACAGTTTAGCAAGTTATACAAAGAGATTATCCTTTCTGCATTGACACGCATGACAAATAAGATTGTGCTGATGCAAGTATCAGATTTAACAGTTATTTTTAGGAGTGATTTTGCGTTTTTGAGATCTTACGATTAAAAATCTTTGCGGTTCTTCTACTTCAAATCTTTTCATATTTCAACAATGTCATCTTAACAGTAAGTGTGAGATTTTAAGAAACGGTGATGCTTTTGTTTCAAAAGTCTTTCTTTTAACGGTACAATGTAAATTTAGTCGAACGTATGTCAAAGGAATGCTCAAATGCGTTTGTTATTGATTTTGTCTGCCAGTTCCTTTCCATGTAGATTGTGTCATAGATTAATAACTGCAGTAAGTTGGGTGTGGAATTTGAATAGGCGGCTGTGACCGTGCTGAAAGGTCGCATGTTTGCTCCTACAGGTCATGAACTCTGACCCCCTGTTGTTTACGCAGCTGCCTTTTAGTGTTATGGGAGCTTGTTTCGTACAGCGCGGACATGTGTAAAGAAACTTAGTTGCGTCTATTTTTAGAAACTCCTAAAAAAATGTAAAAATAAACTTTAGGCAACTGTAAATGATACAAATGCCATTTTAAAGGGCTTCAGGAGAAGATAATGCTTGGGGTATTTTAAAGAAAATATATATTTTTCTTGTTTGTAGAAACCTTTCAGATTATCATTAATTCACCCTCATGTTGTACCAAACCTGTATGACTTTCTTCTTATGTGAATTGTGAAACACAAAAGGTTTTTTTTTCTTATAGTGGAAGTCAATGGGGTGTTCTTTGGAAATTAAAAGGAGATTAAAATAGATTTCCCTGCTCCCAGTGTCGCTTCTTCATGGCTCCCCGAGGTGGCGCTCAACACATGAATGAGGGAATCCTGAACATAAGTTAATTAGCCTAAGAAAAAGAGTTTTAAGTCCGTTTAAGTCCAAAGTCTGAACGCAATTCGGCTTGTATACCATTGATGGGACAAACATGTTGTAAATCGGCATCTTTGACGCTCTTCACCGAGCGCTTCCACAGATGCACATGGGAGAGTTTTAAAGCAGGCGTCTATCAGCAGATAAAGAACATCAAAGATGTCTATTTATTAGATTTAAATTTACTTCATGTATGTGAAGTTTTAGCTCAAAATACCCCACAGATATGTTTTTATAGCATGTTAAAATTGTCACTCTTTGAGAGTGAGCAAAAACGCACAGTTTTTGTGTGTGTCCCTTTAAATGCAAATGAGCTGCTGCTTCCGGCACAGAAGGCGGAGTTTCAAGAGCTCGTGTGTGTTAGCAGCTCGATTACCTCACACAGACACACAATGAAAATTTTACAAACTTTTAGCCTTTTATGTTCAAACAAAGATGGAGAGAGACTCAAGAAGAAGTGACAACATGTAGAATGCAACAGGACATTTCTGAATGGTTAGTTGATGAATTTATGTAGCTGATGTCGAGTTAACTATCTTCTAGTCATTGATTAGCATTTTCTGTCATGATAATCTATAAATAGTGTCCCGGGGGTGGTGTTTATGTAAATTTTAGGGTTAGTGATGTCACTAACCCGGGAGGAAGCTTGTGTAGTCCCTACCAGCCGTTTGTTGTAGTCCTTAAAAAGTGATTTCTGTAAAAGAAAATAACTCCCTTTGCTTTGTACTTTGAGCGTCGTAACTTTGCAGATGTTGTTTATGCTCAAAAAAAGCAACATTACACACTAACTAAAGTTAGAAAAGTGAAATCATAATCAACCACCCCTTTAAGGAATGTTTCAAAGCAGCTTTACAGAGATAACAAGAAAATAATGCAACAAAGTTTGTTCCCAGAAGAAAATAGCATCACAGTCCAGCTTAAGTAAGTTCAGTGGTTTCATTTTTGTTGTAAAAAAGTTATTAATTTAGTTAATTTATATATATAGCCGCTCTGGAGAAAACCGTGATGTCATCGTCCAACTCAGTTCAGTTCTCATATAATGGTGTCAATGCAGGCAGATCAAAATTATTGTTGAGTATTAAATGAAATGTTAAATTTAATGTCCCCAACCAAGCAAGCCAAAAGCCAATGGCAACAAAGGTGAAAAAAGGCGACAAAGACGAAACTGGGTGAAAGGGAAAGACACTAGATTGGGTGGTGTGGAGTCAGAGACCCAGCAGTTGGTTACAAACTCTCTAGAGTTAGAGATTTTAGCCCTAGGAAACTCACTGTGAAGTCTTTGATTCTATGCGTCGCCCACCAAGTCTAGAGTATTTGGTTCTAGAGTCCAGAGTGGGCTGTCTAGAGCTAAACAATACTTTTTAAAATGTAGTTGATATTTTTTCATGTCATATTCATTAATTTTAGTAAATTTTAGCAATGCATCGACACCAATTTTTTTACCAAAGCACCGAAACCAAAATGTTCGTTTTCGCTTAGTTCGAAACCATTTGGGTTTTTGGGTAATTGAACTCTTTATGAAGTTCTCACAAGCCGCCTCTTGATATTTCAGCAGAAAAAAATGTCACGTATTGCTTCTCTAGAATTATTTTTGTATGTGCGTCCACACTGCTGATATATTTACTCGATGTAGTTCATCTGTGTTTTGTGCCCCAAATAGACACTGACACAGTTAAAATTCTCATGTTAAATGTCACGTCAATGCCTCAAACTATTTAGTCTGAAACCTAAAATTCACATTTTTTGCTGTTTCGGACAAATATTTTGAGTTGGCGAAAATTCGGTCCATCGCTAGTAAATTTTACTCTCATTTTAGTTGGCAAAACAAAATTTAGTTGACGAGGAAGTTCTAAATAAACCAAATGTTCAAACATTATATATAAACATGTATCAACATTTAATTTAAAGCAATTTGCAATTTTAGTTGCATTGTTACAGGAGTGCATTCGCGACAAGACTGGCACATTCTGACTAGCTTGTGACTTAATGTTCAAATGTTCGTTTGCAACATTTTGTACTCAAGCTAATTTTTTATGTTAATGTATATAAATCTGATTAATTATTGGAGATGTTGATTTATGCTGATTAATTAATGTGTTGGAGTTAATTAACCCACTATCAGTGTGCATTAGTTCATCAGTGTTCATTGTTAGCGTTGAAAACATTGTTAGCATAGTTTATATTTTGCGGTATTGTTTTTTCTTGTCATATTTTTGTCAACACAATGTTTTAATATCTGCATTAATGTGCATTTTTCACTGTGTTCTCGTTATAATTGATTATATCATTGCCAATCAGAAACTTGGTTAGGTTTGAGAAACTGTGGCTGTAAAATGCTACGTCTCTTTTTGCTAGGTGTTGAAAGGAAGCTTTTTTTGCTCTTGTAGAAATTCCTTCTGTATTATTTGTGTCTCTTTTGAAAACCTATTTATATTAGAAAAGACGGAGAGAAACTCTTCAGTTGGCTGATAGTCTTGGTCGAAATTGACCTTGTTAGCTTAAAGGAGAGCGTTTAGTATCACTGAAACCTTGAATGAAACAGTTTAATGTTATGAATTTCATCAGTTTCAGAAGATGAATAAGGTTAGCTCACAGAAAAAAGAAAATATATTAAGCAATTTCCTTTCATGAGTTGTATGATGACTTATCTTCACAGCAACCCTGACCTGTGCTTCCTTTATGAGTTTCTTCAATTGACAAACCATTGTCTAGCTGTCGTGTTTTGATTTTTGCTTTCTCGTTTCTACTAGCAAAGCCTGAAAGCTAAAATCTATAAAACTGCTCACTTTTTAGCTGTTTACAGGAACTTTTCAGGTGGAGTACAGAATGTTTGTGAATCATGTTTGCCGTAGGAGCACATGCGCTAGTGTGTTTTTTGCACTGCTTAATAACGTGTACCGTGGTGAATGCGGGTCAGCTGAGCTTGTTGGTGACCTTTAGCCTTGTGTGTTTTGCAGACGGAGTGGGGACCGTAATGACCGCACGCTTCCGGTTGCCTGCTGGCAGTACTTACGATGTGGGAGCGTTGGAGGAGGCCAGAGAGAGACAGCAAGCGCAGGTGGTGTGTAACGTTTTACTGCTGGACAACACAGTACAGACCTTCAGTGTCAATGTGAGTACACGCATGTTTAACCTAAGCTACTAAATCAACCCTCAGGACTAGTTGTTTTCCTAAAAGAGGCCAAATTTTGATTTAATATTAAACTTCAGTATCCTTTGTGCTCCATACTTGAAAATCATTTGGAACGAGCATGTTTTTTCTTTTGTAAGTGATCGGTTTAGGTTTTAATTTGGTGGATAACAAAACATGCGAAAAATCCCATATATTTACACTAAAGGTTACAGAGTGGATTTTTTTGGACTTTGGCCAATAAGAAACCAACTAGCAGTAGCACCCAATCAGAATCCTCCAGCAAGACCGTAAAAGCCAATCAGAACACCTTAGCAGCTGCATAACAACGCCCTGGCAACCACTCAGAACACTCAAGGATCTTGGCAGCAGGCCAACACCACTCATTTACTTCAGAAAATGAAAAAAATTAAAAGAAAAGAAAAGATTAATTTAATCCTAACTTACTAAGATTACAATAAATGTAAAAACTCCATTTTCTCCAGAGGGAAATTAGTTTTTAACAATATTTTCTAAACCTTTAAAGACAGACCTGAGTTAATCGATGGTATATGCTTTTGTTGAAGCCATCCGTTCGCATTAATTTCTTCAAATTTTTTAAATGATCTATTTTTCAATCTTAATTCCTGTATGGAAAACTGTGCTCTCCCATGAAGCACAACAAATGACATAATCAAGTCTGCCAAAATACTTAAATATTTGTACATATTGTACAGTAAATTAAGTGTTGTTTTTATAGATTTCTATATTTTTCCATTTTCATTGTCATGCGCAATGCTTCATGGGATTGTAGTTCTTTCCCTCACTAAAGCCCTTGTACCTTTTGTCTTTTTGTGAAATGTTCAAATTCTTTGCTTCAGATTTTCGAATGTTATGCACCACATATCTGGTTGGTTTGGTTGAATGGCTTATAACGCTTTAAAGAAGCCTTTTTCTTATCCTTATGGAAAAATGAATGACGGAAGACATAACTTTCATCCATTTGTTTGGATGTTGAGAAGATCCAAAGATTCTTCCCCTGGAGGCCTACAGAAACATCTCTAAGGGTTCAGAAGAACTCTTAAAGACCTAAAATAACCCTATAAAATTGGTAAAAAACCTCTAGAAATAAATCTAAAGATTTAAATGGTCTTTATAAACCTCTTCAAGATCTTAAATTATATTTGCAAAGAATAATTTGAGATCTTTGTTCCACAGAAAATCTCTGAGGCACACTTTTTCCCTTAAAGTAATAGTTTTGTCAAATTGTATGTGTTGTTGCAAACATGCGTGAACATAAATTAAGACTTTGCTGAAAGTCTAAGCTGCTCTTTTTCATAAAACCAAAATAAACATTGACCGAAGTTGTCCATATGATTTGTGCACTATATTTCAAGTGCTCTAAAGCATGCAAATGCTCTGTGCGAGGTTTTTCCTATTAAAAGTTTGAACAGCTTGAACATTTAGCAAAGTATCTTCATTTGTCTTCCACAGTGGAAAGAATCATACATGTTTGGAATGATGTGGGGGTTGCAAATGATGACAGGACCTTGACTTCTGAGTGAACTGTTCCTTTACTAACCGCGAGTACATGTTTTAGAGTTGTGTGGATAATGATCTTCTAGAGGTTATACGTCCAATCTCAGGTAGAGGTGACCCAGAAGCCACAAAGTTACTGATGTCTTTCATTTTTGCTGTATCAGCATTTTACTCCTGAGCTGGAGCGCTGCCGTTATTGTGCAATAAATTGGTTTGGATGAAAAATGTCTGCTAAATGGCAGGTCGGTGAGAATCACCACAGGAGACCAGCCGTCTATGAGGTACAATAGAGGCTGACTGGAGTTATGCGATGTGGCGGCTCGGGTTGGTTTTCCGCGTGGAGCTCAGAGGGGCTGTTTCGGGCAGATGCTTCACATTCCTGGGTTCGACAGAAGCGTGTCCTGAGGCCATGGCTGTCATGATCATACATGCTGCACAGATCTGCTGGGCTGAAGGGTTAAACTAGCTTTGCAAACGTTTGTCTATTAAAACCGCCTTGGATTCAAAGGATAATATTTCAAGTCTCATGTTTTCGTTTGGTAATAAAATAAATTGGTAATAAAACATGCTATTTTGACTATACTATATATAACTATTGCACTATGTTTACTGTTTTATTGTGAAAATACTATATTTTTGTGGGAATTCCGTTGAAAAATTAAAACGCTGCTTGTCCAGAAACATGGTATTTCCATGGTAACTAATGAGCATGGTGTTTCCATGCAAGGTCCAAAATAAAAATGTAAAGTATAAAGTCATATAAAGTCATTGTATTATGAAAAAATACATTACTTCATTTCTTAGACATTACTTTTTTTTTCTTTTTTTTCAAGATTTGGTGTTTGTGTTTTGTTTGGTTTGGTGTGTGTTTTGATTTAGTGTTTGGTTTGGTGTTTTTGTTTGTTGTATTTTGATTTGGTTTTTGTTTGGTGTGTGTTTTGTGATTTTAGTTTATTTATTTTTTTGGTGTTTGTTTTTTGTTTTTTGTTTTGTGTTCTGGTTTGGTGTTTGTGATTTTTGGTGTGTGTTTTGATTTAGTGTTTGGTGTTTTTGTTTGTTGTATTTTGATTTGGTTTTTGTTTTGTGATTTTGTTTTGTGATTTTAGTTTGTTTTTTGTTTTTGTTTTTTGTGTTCTGGTTTGGTGTTTGATTTGTTTTGTTTTGCTTTATTTTGTGTTTGGTTTTATTTGTGTTTTGATTTGGTTTTGTTAATTATTGTTTGTTTTTTTTTAGATTTTTTTGTTTTTTGTTTAGTTTCTCTGTTTAGTTTAGTGTTTTTGTGAGGGTTTTGGTTTGTTTTTGAGTATGGTTCTTTTATTTTTATATTACAGTGCAGAACTGATATGAATGCACACTTTTTGTCTCTTGTTTCAGAAGCAAGATCAGGGGCGAATCTTGTTGGACGTAGTGTATAAACACTTGGAGCTAACTGAGCAAGACTACTTCGGCCTTCAACTAGCAGACGACTCTTGTGACAGCCAGGTAGGCGCTCGCTTGCAGTGTTGGGTAAGTTACTTAAAAAAAGTAATTAGTTATAGTTACTAGTTACTTCTCACAAAAAGTCACTGCGTTAGTAACTGAATTACATAATTACAAAAGTAACTAATTACCAGGGAAAGTAACTATTGCGTTACTTAAAAAAAAGAATAATAAAAAAAAAAAGTTTAAATGTAAGAAATTTAGAAAGTTTTTAAGATACCCCCAATATGAAATGTTAAATGAATGAAATGGACACTAAATAGAACATCTTATTATTATAAAACATTGTACACTAATCTACACTATTTTAATGTTGCTGTGGGTCAATGTGAGAGACAACTATTAAATTAAATATTAATACTGAACAATGTATCAACATAAATAATAATATAATATTTTGGGGGTTTATTTTTGTAACCTACAGAGAAGGTCATCATCAGAGGTTATTTATTTTAGCCAAATTCTAGTCATGTTTGCCGCACGTGTTCACAACCGTCAAACAAATATGTTTGAACGTTCCCTGCAGGTTATTTTGGAGTTTATGTTATATAAACTAATTAAAACATTGCATATGATATGATACCGATATGCTACAGATATTATTCTAATGCTGAAATGTGTCATTTATTTATAAATAAAGTATTTATGCTCGGACACATTCGGTCTCTGTCGCACACTGTCGAGCGCGTTCTCGGACACACTCGGTCTCTCTCGCGCACTGTCGAGCGCGCTCGCGGCATTCGCCTCGCTTTTGTCCAGTCCGGCGCCTCATAAACACACACACCAGAGAAAAAACTTTGCAGGTCCTATGGCTGAGAGAGAGTCTACTCGGACGAAAACCGCTTCAGTGAGCTCATTTATAGTAACGCCGCATTTTTATTGACAGTAACGGTAACGGCGTTGTTATGGAGGAAGCAGTAATTAGTTTGATTACTCGTTACTGAAAAAAATAACGCCGTTAGTAACGCCGTTTATTTATAACGCCGTTATTCCCATCACTGCTCACTTGTCACTCAGCCGTCATCATCGGCAGTAGATCACCCATAAACCCTTGTTCATTTAAGCAGCACATCATGTTGCGCAAAAGAGCATTAAACCTGAAAAATGCTGATTTTTTGCATATCAATGATATGAAAGATGCAAAAATATTTTCCCATGTACCTTGTTCATTTTCAGTCTGTTATTTATAGCAAATACGAAGCAGTTCAGTAGTTATTTTGGTTTCTAAGACAAAGTGTCTGCATAAACAGGAAAGTTGAATCTCAGGTCACACATTAAAACGCTGCTCTCAGTTTCTGCTCCTAGTAAAACGAGGTGAATGTTTAATTCATTGCGTTTGATGTTGTAGGTTTTTTTTTTTTTTTTTTATCGACAAGCAATTTTGGTGTCTTTCACATTGCTGAGTTTGTGTGATTGTCATGAAAATGTTGTGCTATGAGTAAAAAGGGGCCTAAATTTCATACACGCTGTTTTATATTGTTTATGACTGTGTGTTTCAGAGGTGGCTGGACCCAAACAAATTTGTTAGAAAACAGCTCAAAAGTAAGTATTTTTTACATTTTTAAATTTGAAGGTTTTTATATGCATGATGTATCTGAGTAAAATGTTCTTTTTGTAATTATTTTTCATTTTCAGGGCCATCCCCACATAATCTGAGGTTCAGGGTGAAGTTTTTCGTGAGTGACCCTGGTAAATTACAGGAAGAGTACACAAGGTACAGTTTAAAAAAAAAAAATTACACTCATATGCATATGAAAAGTAAAAATAAAACTTAAATCATATAAATTAAATCTGTGTATATCGTAAAAAATAGCACATTTTCTCTCTCTGGAAGCTCATTATGTATTTATCAGTGATTTTGTTTGTGATTTTTGTATTATTATTTTTTTTTATCATAGATATTTGTACTTTTTGCAACTGAAGCAGGATATTCTGAGCGGCAGGTAAGGACACACGTTCTACATGTAAAATGCATAATTTTCCCTCTCAAAGCCGATCTCATTTAACAGTTTTCATTTGTTTCTTTGCTAGGCTTCCTTGCCCGCAAAACACTGCAGTTCTTTTGGCTTCTTATGCAGTTCAGGGTAAGTATTACAGATTATTTATGCATTAACAATTAGTGTCCCTATGGGTTTTTCAGTGCCAATATCTATAGAGCATGGTAGCAGCCATTTACCTAATTTTAAATTTAATTTTGACATATTTTGAAATGCCTTCTGACATTTTGGCAAATAAAAAAAACTAATGTAATGAGGTGTATTTTGTATCTTTGTTTCGTGGTTTTGTGTGAAGTATATCACTTGCCATTCATCATTACTTGAACATCAATTTTAATGACGCAAATTTGAGGAAATGATTGCAGACTCTCTGACCTGTGGTTTTGTTTGGCTGGTGATATAACCGTCCGCACAGGATGCACAAAGGCTGTACGGTTTGCCAAATAGTTCATGATCTGCCTTTTGTCTCCTTCCTGTCCTTGTCTGACCCATTTCCAGTAATAAAGCTGAAAAATGTGGCGATTTATTACTGGATTAACAATATTTTGTAGTACCCACTAATGTTACACTCAGCACAGCTACTGTGTTTTACTTATAGCTTCACATTATATTCTTTTATCGTATAGAAATCGCACAAGTTTGCTGTTTTTAATAGTTTATATAGTTTAATATATTCATTTTAATTTCTTTCTTTTCATTTTTTTAAGGGTAATCTTAAAAATCATTTTTCTTTTGTGTTTACAACATTGGATATTAATGCTATTTTTCATGTAGATTTGTCCTATTTTTCATTGTGCTGCCTTAACTTTAATAATTAATAGTATTAATAATTTAATAGCTGCTAAATTAACATCAGACATTCTTTAATGCTTCAAATTTGATTTAAATGTACTCGCAACTTTAGTTTTAGTTGTGTTTTTGTCGAGAATTTTATAAAATTGTTTAATTAATTAATTAATTAATTATTATTGTTCATTTTATTAGGTTATTGCGCACATATATTTTTGAAAAAATGATTTATCTGACCTTATCAGTATCAGCCATTTTTTTTAATGTTGTTTAGGAATAAAAGTAAATGGTGTCGATTTTGATTCTTGTTGACTTTAAGGGGTCTCCAGTAGCTTCTATGAGGAAACTGGAAGCCTGGCTCTATGAAAGGGTGAAAGACACATTGTGCCTCACATTGACATACATACACACATGGTTTCTTGGCCTGTTTTGTGTTTCAGCTGAGTTGGGGGACTACAGTCACTCCGAACATTTGTCTGGGTACCTCTCTGAGTACAGCTTCATTCCCAACCCTCCGCAAGACTTTGAGAAAGAGGTCGCCAAACTTCACCAAGAGCACAAGTAAGACATGTCCATGAAATCCTCCAGCGTGTTAAAGATTCTTATATTTAACTGAGTGTCAGTGGAGACGGAGGAACAAAGGGTCACAGCTGAACACACACACACACACACACACACACATACACGGGCAGATTTGTGGAACAAGGCCGTTCATTGTTTGTGGATCTCTGAGATTGAGTCTCTCTCTCACAGTGGACTCACACCAGCTCAGTCCGAGTTTAACTACTTGAATGCTGCGCGGACGCTGGAGCTCTACGGCGTGGAATTGCACTATGCTCGGGTGAGTGACCGGCCCATCTTACCCCACTGGCTATCTCTCTTGTTTCATATGGTACTGCAAACAAACACTAGAGGCTTTAAAGGGATACTCCACTTTTTGGGTAAATAGGCTCATTTTACACCTCCCCCAGAGTTAAAGAGTTGAGTTTTACCGTTTTCGAATCCATTCAGCCGATCTCCGGGTCTGGCGATACCACTTTTAGCATAGCTTAGCATAGATCATTGAATCGGACATGACCATTACAGGGTTCCCGCGGGGTCTTAAAAAGTCTTAAATTCTGAACTTTACATTTAAGGCCTTAAAACGTCTTAAAAACAGCCAGATTTTCATCCGCGGTCTTAAATTTAATTTAGTCAGGTCTTAAAAAAGATTTTACCCTCGTTCATTTCCAGAAACGCTGGCGCATAAAGTTATTACAAAGTAGCAAAAAAGTGTGGAAGTCGCTCGCCAAGAGGCAGTTCACATATCGCGTCTTTTTCGCGCTCAAGTTCATTCAAATGTAGGCGCGTGGTAAGCGCGCTTATAATTGAAGCGACGTGCTCTTTTTTTCCAGGCGCAGCGACATGAAAAAAGACATGAAGGATGCGGGTGCACCCAAACACTACGGGTGTTTTTCTCTTCTCCGTAAATAAATATTGTAACAGAGCTACAGCAAGTGTTTTTCGGCGGTGGAAATCCATTAGCCACTAAAACTTTTTTGTCATTGTGGAGAGCGCAGTGCATGGTTGCATAGCAACGACAGACGCCACGGGAAAATCGGACCGAATTTTACTATTAATAATAAAAGATAAGCTAAACTGTATAGTAAATGTCAGTAAATCATTTTTTATAAAAAGAATGAGTCAAAAAAGATAAATTAAAGTCTGAAATATGTGAGGTTTATCTTTTTATAAAAACCTTTTTTGTCAACTTTATTTGAACTTGTACATGTTAGTATATATTACCTATTAGACCTATTTTCAGGCGCTGCGTCATATCATTACGCCTGCTGGACTCATGGTACGGCATTTCTGTCAGTCTTAGTACACGATGTAACTACAGAAGAGTCAAGTTTTAAATAGGAAAAATATCGAAACTCTTTGGTCATTTTTTTTGAGAGAGATGCTAATGGTCTTGTCCGATTCAATGATCTATGCTAAGCTATGCTAAAAGTGGTACCGCCAGACCCAGAGATCGGCTGAATGGATTCGAAAACGGTAAAACTCAACTGTTTAACTCTGGGGGAGTTGTAAAATGAGCCTATTTCCAAAAAAAGTGGAGTATTGCTTTAATAATATCTGGTGCCACTTAAAACAGGGGCTGGACCCTTGTTTTGTTTTGTGTTTTTTTTTTGTTTTGTGTTTTTTTCTCGTTTTGTCTAGTTTAGTTTTTTGTGTTTTGCAATTTTTCCCACTAATTTTAATATATATTTTGTTTGTCTGTCATTTCATCTGTCATCAGTTTGTTTTATTGGGCGTTCTATTGTTTATTAGGTCATTCTATATATTGTAGTATTGCCAGCAGCCATAAGCCATAAGCCAGCAGCCATATCACCCTGTAGCCCAAGACTGGTTGCCCACTGAAGCTAAGCAGGGTTGAGCCTGGTCAGTACCTGGATGGGAGACCTCCTGGGAAAAACCAGGTTGCTGCTGGAAGAGGTGTTAGTGAGGCCAGTAGGGGGTGCTCACCCTGTGGTCTGTGTGGGTCCTAACGCCCCAGTGTAGTGACGGGGACACTATACTGTCAAAGAGCACCGTCCTTCGGATGAGACGTAAAACCGCCGTTGTACTGTGGCTGTCGTCGCATCATCCAAGTGGATGCTATACACTGGTGGTGGTTGAGGAGAGATCCCCTGATATGATTGTAAAGCGCTTTGGGTGTACAGTAGTACATATGAAAGCGCTATATAAATGCCTCATTCATTCATTCATTCATTGCACCGAAAGGTTTTTTTTTTTTTTTTTTTTACAAAAAGCGAAAGTTTTCATTTAGCCGGAAATCGAAAAGGAAAATAAAGTTTATTTACTAATCAATTAATCAATCAAATTTTATTTAATCAACACTAAAGTAAAACTTTTATATAAACATTCAAAAATGTAATGGTATAATTGTTTTTTTCTTTTATAAAACATTTAAACAGTGGCTGTTATAACTTGTTTTCTTGACAGATTTATTCAAACATTAAATAATTAAGACAACATGTTAAGAAAAAACGTAATATAGTGCATATTTTTTGCATCACAGTTTCAGTCAATGATTTTGGCCAAAACAAAATATTTTTGGTTGCCAAAATTGTTGCATCACTAATAATATTGTTCTATGCACCATTTGTTCTGTCAGTATTATTGTTCTGTCATTCATTTGATCTGTTGTTCGTTTTAACTATTCTATCCATCTGTCATTATTGGCTGATAGCGAAATGGTCGCCAATATATTGAGCATCCCTTCTTAAGCAAACCAAAAGTCTAAGCACTCTTTAAAACAAAATGGTTTTGATGTTGCCGTGGAAACTGCATCCTTATGGTTTCCTACTCTTCATGATTTCAGGACCACTGTAACGCAGAGATATACATGGGAGTTTTGTCTGCCGGCATCTCCGTCTATAAAGACAGGGTACGAGTCAACCACTTTCCATGGTAAGGGTCGTTTTAGCTGTAAATTTCTTTAGAATTGGGAATTTCATTGAAATAAACGCATTTTAAAACTTGTGGATACAAATTCTCATTTGAAACATCCTTTATGTCCCCTCCCCTCTCTTTCTCTTGTGTTTCAGGTTGAAAATTGTAAAAATATCTTTTAAATCTAAACAGTTTTTTATACAACTAAGAAAAGAACTGGTATGTATTTGTTTAGACGTTTTGTTTTGCATTTAATCGAAATCTGTCTTTACCTTAGATTACTTACAAATTGTAGTCTGTTACTGATTACAAATGATGAAATTTATAGTTAGTAACAGTCAGTTACATTACACATTTTAGGTAATCAGATTACTTTTAGATTACTTTTGACCTACTTCCATTATCACATTTATTTGAATAGGATAATCTTGTACAATGATGATATAGAAATACAAATAGATAGAAATTATATTCTATTCTTTGCATCAACAACATGAATTGCATTGAACATACAGTGAGGAAAATAAGTATTTGAACACCCTGCTATTTTGCAAGTTCTCCCACTTGGAAATCATGGAGGGGTCTGAAATTGTCATCGTAGGTGCATGTCCACTGTGAGAGACATAATCTAAAAAAAAAAATCCAGAAATCACAATATATGATTTTTTAACTATTTATTTGAATGATACAGCTGCAAATAAGTATTTGAACACCTGTATATCAGCTAGAATTCTGACCCTCAAAGACCTGTTAGTCTGCCTTTAAAATGTCCACCTCCACTCCATTTATTATCCTAAATTAGATGCACCTGTTTGAGGTCGTTAGCTGCATAAAGACACCTGTCCACCCCATACAATCAGTAAGAATCCAACTACTAACATGGCCAAGACCAAAGAGCTGTCCAAAGACACTAGAGACAAAATTGTACACCTCCACAAGGCTGGAAAGGGCTACGGGGAAATTGCCAAGCAGCTTGGTGAAAAAAGGTCCACTGTTGGAGCAATCATTAGAAAATGGAAGAAGCTAAACATGACTGTCAATCTCCCTCGGACTGGGGCTCCATGCAAGATCTCACCTCGTGGGGTCTCAATGATCCTAAGAAAGGTGAGAAATCAGCCCAGAACTACACGGGAGGAGCTGGTCAATGACCTGAAAAGAGCTGGGACCACCGTTTCCAAGGTTACTGTTGGTAATACACTAAGACTTCATGGTTTGAAATCATGCATGGCACGGAAGGTTCCCCTGCTTAAACCAGCACATGTCAAGGCCCGTCTTAAGTTTGCCAATGACCATTTGGATGATCCAGAGGAGTCATGGGAGAAAGTCATGTGGTCAGATGAGACCAAAATAGTACTTTTTGGTCATAATTCCACTAAACGTGTTTGGAGGAAGAAGAATGATGAGTACCATCCCAAGAACACCATCCCTACTGTGAAGCATGGGGGTGGTAGCATCATGCTTTGGGGGTGTTTTTCTGCACATGGGACAGGGCGACTGCACTGTATTAAGGAGAGGATGACCGGGGCCATGTATTGCGAGATTTTGGGGAACAACCTCCTTCCCTCAGTTAGAGCATTGAAGATGGGTCGAGGCTGGGTCTTCCAACATGACAATGACCCGAAGCACACAGCCAGGATAACCAAGGAGTGGCTCTGTAAGAAGCATATCAAGGTTCTGGCGTGGCCTAGCCCGTCTCCAGACCTAAACCCAATAGAGAATCTTTGGAGGGAGCTCAAACTCCGTGTTTCTCAGCGACAGCCCAGAAACCTGACTGATCTAGAGAAGATCTGTGTGGAGGAGTGGGCCAAAATCCCTCCTGCAGTGTGTGCAAACCTGGTGAAAAACTACAGGAAACGTTTGACCTCTGTAATTGCAAACAAAGGCTACTGTACCAAATATTAACATTGATTTTCTCAGGTGTTCAAATACTTATTTGCAGCTGTATCATACAAATAAATAGTTAAAAAATCATACATTGTGATTTCTGGATTTTTTTTTTTTTTTTTGATTATGTCTCTCACAGTGGACATGCACCTATGATGACAATTTCAGACCCCTCCATGATTTCTAAGTGGGAGAACTTGCAAAATAGCAGGGTGTTCAAATACTTATTTTCCTCACTATATAGAAGCGAAATGATGTAATCAATAAAAAAATAACTGTATTCTGATTATGAGTATTATAAAATGTAGTATAATCTGATTACAAGTAAAATGTAATATAATCTGATTACAAGTACTTGCATGTAATGTTTGGAATCTGATTATGTAATGCATATTATATAATCAGTTACTACCCAGCTCTGGCTGTAGTGGTGAAATTGGAATTGAATTGCGAAGTTTTATTGGTTTTGGTATTAACCACTGAAATTGTTACGTACTCAAATGGATTATTTGCAAAATACAGTGAGCTCACCAACCTTCTTTCTCATCTTCCCCTTTCTGTTTCACAGACTGAAAACAGAGAGTCTTTATTGGGTTTCAACATGATGAACTACAGAGCTTGCAAGAACTTATGGAAGGCCTGCGTGGAGCATCACACGTTCTTCAGACTGGAGCGACCCGTTCCTCCTGAGAGGAACCTCTTTCTGCAGTACTTCACCCTCGGATCCAAGTTCCGCTACTGGTGAGAATGTTAGAAGAGTTTCTTTATTAGGGTGTAGTGGATGTAGGAGCACGCAATGGCATTTGGAAAATTAAATTTATGCAAAAAATCTGAAAATAAAATAAATCCTTAGTATTTTTGTCTTGTTTTCCATTACAAAAAAATTAAATCAAGATAGATTTTCTTAAAAAGCAAAATAACTTAAAATATGAAGTCTTGTCTTCTGAAAAAAATCATCCAAAATAAGTGAATTTATGCTTAAAATAAGAAAAAAATCTGTCTAAAATAAATTTAATTCAAAGGTAAAACAAGATTAGTTTTCTGACCCCATTTTTTTTCCTGATTCAAGCATAAACTCACTTAATTTGGATGATTTCTTTCAGAAAACAAGTCTTAATATCTTGCGTCAAATAGCATCTTAAGTTAATGTATCGTGATTTACAAATGTTTATACTGGAAAACAAGACAAAAATGCTGAAAAACCAATGACAGAATATTTTGCTGTTCTTTTCTCCTTGTCTTGTGACTTGCAAGTATGGGAACACGCAAATCGGCACCTTTGAGCTGAATTAATTCTGAGTTGGTTCAAAACTCTGATTCCGCTAATAGTTATCTATCACTTTTTTCCCTCATAAATGTCCAGTTTTACACATTTAAAAAATTAAAGTGTGCTTAATATTGTGGTTTATCTGTTTGTTTTCTTAACTAGGTATGTATAAATAAATATATAATGCATAAATATAAAAATGTTGAGTTGTGGTCACAGCTGTAAGTCATTTTGTCATCTGTTGTACGGCCATCTCTCCTGATTCTTGCACAAATGGAGTTTTGAGAGTCGGCAGTGACACTATGTTCTGGCTTTTTTGCAGTGGTAGGACAGAGGCGCAGTCTGTACAGTACGGAAAGGAACGAGGCATCAAGAACAGAGTTTTTGCACGGTAACACATTTTTTTTTAATAATAACCAATGAGGGGGTGGGGGGACACTATGCAAGTAATATGCATTATGTAAGTAGAGTTTTTGAAAATGAAATGTTATGCAGTAGTAATACCCAACTTTATTTGGTCTTTGTTTGTTAACGGCAGTGTTATTTTAGTAAA